>NC_036860.1:422618-431664 GCF_002910315.2 Salvelinus sp. IW2-2015
GCCCTAGGTCAAACTCACTGAGAGCCATGCGCCCTATCAAACTCGACGAGCCATGCCCATAACTCGGCCGCGCCATATTCAAATGACCTGACGCCATGCCATATCAAACTGACTGAGCCATGCCCTATCAAACTGACTGAGCCGGTCCTCTATAGCAAATCCTGACCAAGCCATGCCCTAATCAAACTGACTGAAGCCAATGCCGTAGTCAAACTGACTGAGCCATGCCCTAGTCAAACTGACTGAGCCGTCCCTATCAAACTGACGCAGCCATGCCCTATCAAACTGGACTGAGCCATGCCCTATCAAACTGACCGAAGCCATGCCCTATCACAACTGACCGAACCATGCCCTATCAAAACTGACTGAGCCATGCTCTTATTCAATACTGACTGAGCCATGCCTATCAAACTGACCAAGCCATGCCCTACAAACTGGACTGAGCCATGCCTCTATCAAACTGACTGAGCCATGCCCTATCACAACGACTGATCCGTCCTCTATCAAACTCGAAAGGCGGCCCTTTCTCAGCAGCAATGCAGACAGACACTGGACTTCATCCGTAGATCATGTTGCACTCTGGCTAATGTTTGCTACTGAACACTCATCCTCTCTGTATAGATCCACTGTCTTCTAATGCTGATGATATAAATCAAATTGCGTTTGATTGACACCACAGCCAACTCCATGGTTTTCACCCCCCCCAAAAAGAATTAATAATGGCCACAGTCAAAGGCTCCGGCGGTTTCTAGCTGCTCTAGCTGGGCGAGGGCAGTTGACCCTTTGGATAGCACATGTATATATATGACTATATATGTCTTGTGCTGTCTCCCTCTCTCTCTCTCTGAGCCCAGGAGCCCAGGAGACATAACTCTCATTAATTACGGGGTGTTGGCCAGGCTGGACGCTGACACTCGTTGTGGCTGCGTGTGGTTATTGACTACTCCGCAGAGGAAAAGTTGCTCATTTAGCACAGTGTCGCAGCTAGCCTGGGAGGTCACTGATCATTGTGGCGGGACGCTCTTCTGGCTTTTGTTTGCTCTGGTGTGTGTGTGGTGTGTGTGTGTGTGTGGTGGTGTGTGTGTGTGTGTGTGTGTGTGTGTGGTGTGGTGGTGTGTTTGTGTGTTGTGTGTGTGTGGTGTGTGGTGTGTGTGTGTGTGTGTGTGTGGTGTGTGTGTACTAATGTATTATATAGCTTAAGTGAATGATGTAACTAGTGCACATACAATTACCATTCTAGCTTCGCTGGAATGTATGCATATTCAAATATATTATTTTAGAAGAAGTGACCTAAACTACCAATGACCAAAAGTATGGTGGACACCCTCGCTCGTCAAATCACCAAAATAACTCTCTAATTAATCCCTTTGTCTGCTATAACAGCCCTCCACGTCTTCGGGAAGGCTTTCCCCTTAGATGTGGAACATTGCTGCAGGAGACCTGTCCTTCAATTCACATAGAGCATAGTGAGGTCGGGGCACCTGATGTGGGCGATTAGCCAAGTCTTTGCAGGTCTGTTCCAATTCATCCCAAAGGTTGATTGGGGTTGAGGTCAGGGCTCTTGGTGCAGTGCATAAGTTCTTCCACACCATGATCTTCAACAAAATCATTTGTAATGGACCTCTCGGCTTTGTCCACGGGGGCAGTTGTCATGCCTGAAACAGGAGGATTCTCCACACAACTGAGCCACAAGTTAGAAGCATAGAATGTTGTTTAGAATGTCATATGTATGCTGTATCGTAAAATTCCTTCACTGGAACTAAGGGTGCAGTCCGACCCATGAAAAAACGCCCATACACATTATTTCTGCACTTCCACCAAACTTACAGTTGGACGTGGTACTATGCATGGGCAGAGGTAACCAGATCAAAACAGTTATCCAGCTTACGAACCATTAGAAATGTAGGTGCTGATAAATAAAACTGATTCATTGATCCATAGTTTCAGCAGCTGTTGACAGTTCTCAGAGAGGTCATCCAACACCGCCACCTCCTCATTAGGAACATCCAGCGAAGTGGCTCGTAGAATGGAGCTGGAAATTCCGATTGGCCAATGGCGTAAACGAGGCCAAATATTCCACTAGGACAGTTATTAACCATTTGTCATGTTTTTTAAAAACAACCACAGCAATGATCTGAGCCAGTCTTCCCCTGATATTCTCCCAGAATGCTTTTGAAAATTCATGCTCTAGGCCAACTGGATGTGAAAAACGATTTATCACCCTTTAAAAATAAACAACATCTATTATGATTCCCAGGCTTTACAAAACAATATTGGCTTAATGTCTGGGCCCTAATTGTGTTAAACAGTTAATAGTGTTTTTTGCTTTTAAAATGGGTGGCACCTTTGGACTATGTGGCGCTGGGCAGGGAGGCACAGGCCCTGCTGTGAGTTGGCCGGCCAAGGAGCACAGGAGGTTTTGTGGAGCCAAATTTACCATAAACTATTCTGAGGCTCTCAAAAAACTGTGAATAAATAATACCTTTTGTATCTTTTCTCCCAACTGTCATAGATCCAATAAAGCCCAGGTCCTGTGGGACTGTTCATTATAGATTAAGACTAAAGTCCCCCTGGGACCAATTAGACCATCAYGAAATGACTATTTATTGGATTGTGTACCGTTTAAAACAATTATATTGAATATCTWCTTAACAAACACTRGTCTGGAACATCATGGTRCAGAAAAATGTACCCGCATCTCCATGGCACCAGAWTACTAATACTTYTRTGACCATGCATAGACTACATCTAGCAATCAGTCTGGTGTGATAGCCTATCAACTCTGCTGCCTTTGTCAGTGGATGTTATTTGTAAGTTGTAAGCTAACCTGGAATGACCTCAACATGCCTGCTTGTCTCAGAATATGACCGTCAGTGTGACAGGGATGACCATCAGTGTCAGGARGTAGCAATCAATGTCAGGGAATGATGGGAWTGGCRGTCCTGGTGACAATGGGTCTGTGTCTGTATTGTCCCTTCCTTCCTGARGGAGGTGACAGTGATGTCCGCCAGACAGGTGACGGGCTGAATTGGCATGTGGAACTCGATGTGGGGTGGTGGGGGGTGGGGCCGAGAGGGAGATGGCAGCTCGTGCATTTTTTATAGGTGTCCAGGGGTGCTTACACAGCGCCTCGTTACTGCCCATCCAAACTGTCATGGCACGGGGCCCGCCATCCTCCTGCCTGCCCGCCCGCCCGCCAGCAACAGACCCTACTTTAGACACCTCAATAATTTAGTGCATGTGTTTACAGAACGTTGACAAAGTCAAGTGCGCTGGCCCTGTATACATCCCAGGATGAATAATACATGTGGTAAGGCTGGGGAARGTGCCTGGCGGTATGGAGTTCTGATCTACCACCACATAAGCAGAGTAAATGTCCTGACATTTCAAATATCCACTGTGGAGGAATGTGCTGAACGCACCAGATCTGCACAGACTCCCAGTTAAGAGAGGAGGTAGGAGGGAGTAGATAGTGGAGGGGGTGTAGGGGGGTATTGGTGGGATGCTTAGATTCTAGAAATAAGAGTATCTTCTTCTCCTAGAACAATGGGTCTGGAACAAATCATACCAGCCATACCCAGAGGCTCTGGATAGGATGTTGCCTGATTGATGCCTGGGTGCTTTTATCTGTTCTGTGAGACGCTTAAGAGAATCACACAGAGAGGACATGTGGCTGTTATGTAAAGACATAATGACTTTCTTCCTCCGTCCACCCTATTGTCCTGGGAGACAGGAGCTTAGGGGGTGTAGGCAGGAGTCCATGTTCTCTGTTTCACCACACTTTTCTTTCTCTCAGCATTTAAAATAAAAATGAGGTGCTTGAATCTCCGCTCATCGGGACGGAAACCATGTGTTTTACAATCCCCCTGATGCATCAAACTCAGAGAAAATGAAAGGCCCTCACATTTTTGGGTGTATATCACAAATGCATGAGTTTGGGTGTGGTGGTAACTGACACAAATAAATCATTGTTATGACTGAGGCTTTTGTTAATAATGCAGCTGGTTATGCAGACAGCGTTGAATCATCAGAAGTTTAGAGGAAAAACAGTCTCCCTTTTTTATTTTATGAATACGACAATCAAATGAGGAATGGCTAGTGAATACCTGCAAGATACCACACTACAATGCCATTGTTGATTGAGTTTTGGCTAAGACATTCTACCAGCCAATATCTCTCAAACTATAGCACACTATGAAGGAACATTAACCGGTGAAGCAAATACCACTGGAGTAAACACATGGCACTGAATCCTTTGCTCTGAACATACTCCTATGTAATGTACCGTTAGATGTGACTACATGATCAAACACAAACAAAGACCGTGGCTGTGTATTTTCCCTGGACTACACTGTTGTCTCTGGTATAGACATAGTAGACTTCAACACGTCGTGTGTGTGTGTGTTTACTTGTGTACTTGTGTGTGTATGTGTGTGTGTTCCTGCGTGCGTGTGTACTTACTGTACGTGTGAGCATTTTTGTGTTTTAAATGAGAAAGAAGACGGA
The DNA here is from genome assembly GCF_002910315.2 of Salvelinus sp. IW2-2015. NCBI lineage: Eukaryota > Metazoa > Chordata > Actinopteri > Salmoniformes > Salmonidae > Salvelinus > Salvelinus sp. IW2-2015. Next base: position 427,125 of record NC_036860.1, read on the forward strand.
AGGCTTAATTCATGCCATAATGGCCCTTCATAAATAGGTAAGTGTGTCTTGCAGAGCGAGGGCCTCTCGGGAGATTTCCATCACACTGAACTGCAGGATGCCTCATGGAGGTGGAGCACACTGGGTTCCCTGCTGAGCTAACTTAAGGAGTCCGCGTACATGGGTTGGGTTTGCTCCTAGCAGAACTTGGCTGGGCCATGTGAACGTCTGTGCTCACATCCTCCATAAAGACCTTTGCTTGAAAAACGGCAATATTACTGTCTGTCTTGAGCCACCATAGCAACAACACAGCCATAACACTTCCTCAAAATAGTCCAAGTTAATCTAAGACAAATCAAGAAATCTGTAATGAATTTTGAGGGTTTTGCCCGAGGAGATGTTTTACATCTATCTGAGATGTTTGTGGTAGTACTTCTCAAGTGAAAGACAGCAAACACTTCATGCTCCCACTCCTACTATGAGTAGTACTGTTGACCAATCACCAACGAAGGGGCGTAGACTTCGGCTACCAAACTTCGACGAGCCTCATGAAGAAAATGTGTGTGTAGGAACAGCCGAAAAACCTTCCGAACACCAAAATGAAGAAAAACATCACAAAATGTCTTCATGATATATACTCAAACTGTTTAGACTGGGAAGCATGCAACAGATGCGCGCACCGGCACATGCACGTACAGGCTTTACACACACGCTTGAAACACACACACACACAAACACACACACAAACACACACACTGTTCCAGGGGGCATGTTGACAGGTGTTGACTCTTGATGGAAGGCCTGTCCCTGGTCTCCTCCCCAGATCTATAACAGAGCGGATGTGTGTCCAGTTGAGGTGCAGGCAGGCGAGCATCACAGAGATTTTTTACCACTCAAATCTCCATTTTATAGTGGATTTGAACTTCCATTTAAACAACGGACATATCTTCTCTCTGTCTCTCTCTCAACGGCCTTCCGTCACCTCTATTTTACTGCCTAAGTAATTATTTATGCTCCAGTGTAGAGAAAAGATTTTATCAGGAGTCTCACGTTTTATTTAATTCTCCCTCCACTCTGAAGATGGGTGATAATGGGGTTGTACGGAGGGCTGCTGGTGCCGTCCATATATAGAATATTATTTTACTAGATTATTTTATACTCCGTGTGATTTATGGGGAGCGATCTCAAGTCGTGATGGTCATAATTGATCTATATACAACACATGGCTGGGATCCTATTCTCCCTGCACCAAATTTCAGGCTCAACTCTTGAATCAGCACTTCTGGTTCCCTTGGCCGGGTCGTGCTGTGTAAGGTGGCTCTGCCGGATTCTGCTTGCTCCTTCATCACTCTTTTACCATATACATGTATTTTCTATCCATCCGTTGCAGCAGGCAGGACGTTCCACTCCCACTCTCCTTTATCCATCCCCCTCTCTTTACCCGCTATGGTGGATCTCCTTTCCCTCTGCAGGACACGGGATCCAATGTAAAAGAGAGAGAAGAGAAATCGGTCCTCCCCCAGGAGTAGGTTGGTGGCGACAGCTTTGCACCAGTGACAGGCTCCAAACAAGCGGGTTAGGTTGAAAGCCCCGTGGCATTGGGGGACATTTGCGTAGGAGTCCGATTCGCTTTGGCGGAGAAACAAGAAAATATATATTTTTTGTGGCATCGGTTCCATTTGATCTGTTTATTGACCACTGCAGATCTGACTTAATATGGGCATTTGAGAGAGGAAAATGAGCAAGGGCCGTTTGGGGCCCCTGGGGCCAGAGGGAGGGCCTGGTAAGCGTGTTGACCTGCTCAGACAGGGCACATTCAGAGAAATGAATTTCATATGCGTTTCAGACAGGAAAGRAATGGAGACACGAGCAGCCAGAGAGCTGCAGAGAGAGACAGAGAGACATTTCAGAGTAATATTGATCCACGTTAATTAGATTCCTATCAAGTCTTAGGGGACTGGTGTTCCGGCAACACATTTTAGAGGGAGAAAATAGGCTCAGAGATACACCACTATATGAACTGAGTTAATTTCATTCCAAAGGCCCCCAGTACAAAACCTGATTTGATTATTCAGAGTATTTTTTTGTGTCTAATTACAATTTCCCTCAAGATGCTAGAAACTTTTCAGTGAACCTAACTGACTTTGCATCCCTTTTAAAAAGGTTTAGTGTTTTTTCTTCTGTGGTCAATCGCACTACTTTTTGCTTTGCAGTGTGTGTAATTTCAATATAATGAATGTGTTGATTATATTGAACAGTAATATGGCTGAATCTGTCCATGCAAATACAGTAGCCTATGTGTATCTGTCCTCTGTCTGTTTTTATAATGACATATTAAAAAGTATTTTTCCTTTCTTCCACAAATATTTTATCTCCTACTCTCTGCAAAAAAGGCCACTTCTAACAACAAACTGGCATTAATGAGTAACTTTAGCTGTTATGATTGGATAAGCCTCTGCTACCTAAAGAAAAAGGACTTGCCCTTTAACCCCAGCTGTGACCAGTGGGATTAGTCATCAGCTGGTGGTGGAGTGGTCGTCCTCCTAGTAATAGTAATAATGTAGTAATGTGTTCCTTTCCCTTCCCGCCCTCCTGGTCGTCCCTGTGTCATTTCCTGGCTGAGTTGTCAGGGAAGGGTTGTGTGTGGGGGCTGAGGCGGTGTGTGTTTAGTTGGGTCCTGTTTAGAAGGCCTAACCCGCTGACGTTCTGGGGTCACTGGTTTTCATGGGTGATCTGTTTGTCATAATGGCTTTTAAAAGGTCACGTGTTGATTTAAAATGAGTGATCGTTAAAAGTCTTTGCTATGCCACTGCCAGGCCCACGCCCCTCCGCAGGTCATGTCCAATGAGGTGTAGGCCAATTTGTTATGGAGTGATGCATATAGAGCTCCACGAATACATGGYTTACAGGGGAGTAGGTCACGCAAATATATGGATAGATCTGAGTGCACTTAGAAAGGAAGCCTGGCTGCTAGATCCAATTGAAGGYTTGTAGCTAATATCACTGGTTGGTGTTTTGCTCGGTGTTTGTAATGCCTTATATGTTTAAGAGGGAACAGGATGGATTGGAGGAGGGGTTATCATACTGAAATTCCCCCTTGCTGCACTATAACTCACCGCCAGCCCCTCTCACAGTGTAGCAGTAACTCTGCATGGCATTATCCATGGGTTTAGGGCCATCTCCCTACACTCACCYTTATTAATCTCACACATCTTTTACACCYCTTCTCCTSCTCCTCGCTATCCCTCTCCAGGCCAGCCGCCAGGCTTCTCCGCCGTCCCCACCGTCTCGGGAGACTCATACGTATTACCTCTCCGATGCAGGCTCCGGCGGCCAGAGTGACACTCTACGGGGTTATCATGACACGTACCTGCATTGTTCCACTCCAGCGCCACGCCCCCGGCCACTCCAGCCCCCCTCCCCCTCCAGCGCCCCACCCCCACCCCAGGCAGCTCACTGTATGGTGGCTATAATTGTTGCCGTAAATCCTGCTGCTCCCCTACGCCCCTGTCTTAACCGCCCATTACGCATGGTTCACTACGGCCCTTGTTGATTGCAACTGTCAGCCAGGCTAGATTTATGCACTCAGAGGTAGGTGGCGGAGGGAGGAAGGGAGGGAGAAGAGGGTGATCAGGGGTGGGTTTATTGGGTGAGCCCACGCTTGACCCGCCCTCTTCCCTCTTCCCTCTACCCTTTCACCCCTCTCTCTCCACACACCCTCAGAGTAGGAGGAAGTGGGTGAGATGAAGTCACTCTGTAGGTAGGCCCAGTCTCTGTCTGGTCTGTCCCTGTTGACGGAAGGGAAAACCCAGTGGATTGTTTTGTAGATGAGATCTGGTGCTTATCTCTCTGTCTGTCAGCGCTGGCTGAATGGGCATGGTAAGTGTTTGTGTTCTTGCGATTGTGAGCGCTCTCATTTTTACAAAGTCTCTCCTCTCAGGCTCCTCCCTCCCTCTCACCAGCATAACTCACCACAGGAAGCCTGTAACAAAGTAATCTGTACAGTACACCAACCCAGGTTGAGAGATAGAGAGAGGTAGAGAGCTAGCTCCAGCRCATCACAGAGCCCATCACACTGCCCGTCACAGCATGAACCAGCTTATCCCCCCACTTCCACACACACCACTGAAATAACCCATTGTGTTCTGTCATCATACTTACCCACTACCCAGTGCTTCACCACCGCATACTGACACTTAGGTATTCACTGTAATCACTGATCATTGTAGCCCAGAGTCTTTTGTCCAGGTCACACCATTACTGTGCAGTAGCAGAGGCTCAAAGGCCCACACACACAGTCTGAGAGGTTCTAAGTTCTCCTCAGGGAGGACAGGGCCGCGGCCCGCCACAGGAGCAGCATTCATGGAATTACAGGAAAGACCCTGCCCCTGGCCTTACTGAGAGAAAGAGAACGAGAGACTAAAAGAAGAAGAGAGATAGAGACAAATGGCGAGAGAGAGATGGCGAGAGCGAATGGAGAGAGAGATGGGCGGAGAGGCGAATGGAAGAGAGAGATGGCGAGAGCGACATGGCAGAAGAAGAGAGATGGAGAGCGAATGGA
>NC_036860.1:431764-433847 GCF_002910315.2 Salvelinus sp. IW2-2015
GATTTACTGTCACTTGCAGTTATGGAATGTTTGCTCAGGTCCCACCTGATGACCTGGATGGAATTATGTGATCCTTCCTTAACCCATATTTGACTACTTCAAAATGGTGAAAGTCCTCAATGGCACTGCCCTTGATAAAACAGGCTTTTGAGCACTAGAGTCCTCCTATCTATCTCCATGACTTAACCCTGCTTCTTTTCCACCTCCTGACAGTGGGGCTAACACAATGAAGTCAGCGGGCAACATTCTGGATGACATTGGCAACATGTTTGATGACCTTGCTGACCAGCTGGATGCCATGCTGGACTAAGCCCTCTATCCACTCCACTGACCAGCCTACTGACCCTTGACCCTTCACCTCAGGAAGTACTAATGACCATGAGAGGGAGAATGGAGCAGGTCACCCCACCTAAGTGTTATCTCCGACCCCGACACCCTTAAAACTACAGACCAACCCCCACCACCAGACTAACAGAAAACATATGGGACTACATTGTAGGATGTGCCATGGACTGGGATGGTTTTAATGAACAGTGTGGATCCATCTCCCTCCTCCCTGCCTCCATGTTGCCCCTTCCTCTCCTTTCAACACCAGCACTTAACTCTGKTCTACAGTGCATTGSCATCAGTCACAACAACCCTGTTGGTTTCAACACAGGGCCTGACTGACTGACTGTAGATACATGAGGGGTAGACAACATACTGTACCAGTACACCGTTGTATTGGGTTGTTTCATATAACACGAGTTAAACTGTGTTGTCCTTTTTATTCTACCCAGCATCCTCCATTTCTTCGTCTTGTTGGTGTGCCTTTCTTTCCCTCCTTTCTCACAGTATCCACCTCTGTGTAAAGTCATTGTTTGGCCACTGTAGCAGTAGAAAGAGAGAGAGAGAGAGATAATGGGGAGAAGTGGAGTGTTTTTATACTGGCCTATAGAGGAACCATTCCTAGACAGAATATTACTATACAATACCATTTGTATTAGACGCTGTATCTGTCATTTGACCTTTGTATTTCACTATGTCTGACCATTTCAATTGGACCTTGTTGATATTTTCAATACTCTTGTATTTTATCCATTTTCTACCAAGTTGACCACAATGAAAGTGTGTTTGTGTCTTCCTCAAGGCATGGTGCCAGTACGTTTGTGCTGTTAAAATCTTTAGTAATACAGAATGACTAGATGCTATATCGTGTCTGGTTTTATGAAGCTATGTAAAACATGTAGAAGTGCTGGATAATATTGTTTATACAAAAGGGAAGAAGACCTTAGCTTGTCAAAGCATATTTAGCTGTCGTCACTGTCCACACTGTCAATATAAGGAGTTATACGTGCTTTGTACAGCCAAGGGATGACATGCAAGATATTAATAATGTACACTATTTTTTAAATAAAAAAAAACATTTTAATGTAGATTAGTCCAACTAGTATTTAAATTAGAGTATCTAAATATGTATATTGTATACTTATTGGTATATCTGGGAGCAGAATCATATTCAACCAAAGTTCTTTGTACAGATTTTCCTTCTATATTTTCAATATTTCCATAAAATGCAGAACCATTGTTAAGGGGTTCTGGTCTTCCTTATTGTAACATGAATGAAATTAATTATCTACATGGTTAAAAAACTGTCTGTTTTTTTCCCCTGTCCACCCAGCATTATATTGCTATGTTCCATATTTGGGCATGCTAGAGTACTTCTAGCAGGGGGAATGAACTCTTCTATGCTGTGTTTCTGTCTTCCTCATGAACTTTCAAATCATTAACCCTGACTTGTATGATTGTGTATTGTCCTCTGTACTGTAAATGTTTGTGTCGTTTCAGTGTGAATGTGATCCCTGGCTGTAACCTGGGTTTCATCTCTGTCGTTCTCAGGAATGTCACACCTACTCAGTTCAAGCTGCTCTCACATTAAACACGCACACCTGGCYTTTGTGTTATGGAAGGAGGAACAGTGGTTTTGAAGAGGTGAGGTGAAGGAGAGCCTTGCGTGAATGTGAAAGAGGTCTGTGTGTCTCAGACGGAACTGAGACCTGCTAGAGGCACCTTATTTAAGATGGGTCTGTGGATATATGTTATA
>NC_036860.1:433872-478285 GCF_002910315.2 Salvelinus sp. IW2-2015
ATCAGTTTTTAAGTATTCATTTCATGTGTCAGGTGGTTGTGTGTGTTTTGTACCTGGGTGTGTATGCCCAGATAGACCGCTAGAAGTCCTGCTGGTTACTCAGCCTGGTGCCTGTAGTATAGTGGATAAGGTCTCTCCTTATGGCATCCTCTACACGTTAATCAGCTCATTGAACACATTAAACAATATTTTTACCTTCTTGCCTTAAATTGAGACATGGTGACCTACCATCTAAATACCATACCTGAATCTGAGTTCCTTTCTCACCCTTTCAGGGACCAAATAGCAAGCCTCTTCACACTTCCAGTCAGATGCAAATGTCTTTCGAGTTCTGCTACCGTTGAGATCATTTGCTGGTTCAGTAGTAGCTTCAGAAGACATTTGCTTTGACTGGAAGTGTGCGGAGACACTTTTCATTGTTCTATGACAATCCAAAGTGCATGTCTCGCCCTATTCTAGTACCTTCTAAACTGAATCAGCCCTTCGTGGGGTTGGTTCGTAGCGTAACGCATTCTATTATCGAGCAAATCTCTTGTTCCATGCGAGAATCGCAATGAAGCCTGTCAGTGTTTCTCATTTGTAGAGTGAACTGCATTGTCCCTCGGTGCACCTTGCTCCCATCAACATTCACTAGAGCTTACTTTCTCATATAACATATGGAACATGGTGGATTAAACTCCTCTTAGCGTCATCATAGCATTCGCCATATGTATGGCATCGCTAATAAATACTAGGTGTGTATGACTTTTCTATGTATAGTTCGAGAGTTTATTTATTGCCAGTATAGTCGTAAATATCTCTTTTGATTGTTTTTCAACGTTTTTACGTTTTACCGTAGATGTACGCTTAATATATAATCTCTCATTGATTTATACTACGAACCTATACAAAACTGTGCGTTGTCTGACGCTGAAATTGTATGTCGCTAGTTGCTGTGATGTCAGTATTCGCAGTCAATTAGAGTGCATGAGCTACATACATCCACTTAGTAACAGTAGTAGACATTGATGTAGAATTGTCATAGGGGGTTGATCATTGCTCCTATCTTCACACGTTTCATTGTTTGTATATATTATATACCACGCTACCTAACACTCTCGTAGACTCTCTCCACTATTGTTGTCACTCGCAGCTTGTCTCATTTCAATGTTAATGAAACATATAGCTCACACCATTGTTGTATATCTAAATTTCTGTCGCGTTTTGACGATGATCTATGTAATATTCCTAGAGGAGTCCACCGGCGTCAATAGTTTGGATTCTATATAAAATAGAAATAGAAAAGAGAAGATATAGTCACAGGAGTCAGACTTGAAATTGCTAAAATAGGATTGACAGTCGTAACATAAGAGAAGGATTGATGGTGCAGATGAAATTAAGAGACATTTGGGATGAACTGCATTGATACTGTATAAGTACAAAATATTCCTCTATAAGAACCATCTTGAAATGCTTATAGCCTACATGCACGAACAAGATTCTCAATTGCTCGTCTTTGTATGATCTGACACGACTCATTATATTCAGCATTTTTAGCTCATGACAAGCCTACAAGCATCACTTCACTCGATCCTTTGCATTCAATAACACTAGTGCTATTATCCTGGCAACCTTCTCAGTAACTACCAATAACTCGTCTGCATGGTGTGGCGCTAGTCTTCAACTGTGAGAGTAGTCAGCAGTTTGAATTGTGGAGAACCTAGAGTAGGTAGGACATTGGTCTTCTATGAGTAAATCGACTTCGGCCAGCACGCAGAACCAGCGTCATAACACACGTTGCCGAGAAGGGAGTCTGATTAAATGCGAACATTTAGTCTATCGAAACTAATTGAGGAAACATAGTCACACAATATCTGTATTCTATTACAGATACAAGTACCGAGACTGGTATCGATCATAGTCAATAGAGTTATTGAGTTTAAGTTGATTATATGAAAGTAATTCACTGAGGACAGAGTCAGAACACACAGCATAGAAGACGTGATAAAGTTTCACCTTGCCGTGTCTCGTTTAGGTAATGGTCTATGCTGTAGATGCATGTGGCTCGCAATCTATGTGATACACTATAATTGAGTGCATGGGGTAGCGAGCGAGGAAAATAACAGACAGATGTAATTCTATCAACCATGGTGAGATAACTAGTGGATGTGTTTCGTTCGTGCTCATACAGAATAGGAAGTAGCGTATAGAACCCTCCTTAAGAAAGCACGGGTCAATAGGGAGTGGAAGTAAGGTAGAAATACTTGAAAGATATTAGATTAGCGTTATAAATAATCTGCTTAACAATATCAAGAAAGGTTCTGGTTGACATATAGGTTGTCCTTGTTCGCAGAGTGTAGTTACCATAGAGGTTAATATGTGGGCATAAAATGACGATGAGTTACGTATGGACTCACTCCAGTAATTTAATCTAAGTCAGCTCGCAGAATTCTAGGCACAATCTAAAATGGATCTTTGGTTGTAGATAGTTAAGAAAGAAAAATAGGTGGATACTGAATATTTAAGTATATATCTAGATCTGCATGTTCTGCCTCCCTATACCGTTACCAGAGCACGTATAGTACGTGCTTTTAGTTTGACTAGCTTGGTGTGCGCAAACAGGTCAGAGCCACCGATGCTAGGTTAACTATATTGATCTTGGTATTGACTCACAAATGGCGTATATGTGTCTTTCCTAGTGGCCTCTTGTTAATAGTAACCAAATTATATTGTATTCCTCGAGTCTATCTTCTTAGTATAGCTCTTGCTTGTGGTGCATATCAGAATAACGAAAACATACGATATTTATGTTTGCTATTTAAAATACTTGTATATTTTGTTATAACCTTTGATTTTAAACAGCACAAACGGACCGTGTGCCACTTCATGCCTTGAGGGAAGACACAAATAAAATTCACAAATCGGTTATATCATTGTGGTCACACTCTTTGGTCAGAATAAATGCGTCTAAAATACTAAGAGTATTGTCGCCAAAATATATCACGAGAGATCGCTAATTGAGAGTGTGTAAGCACAGGAGATAGATTGGAATGAAAAAGGGAGAGTGGAGATGAGGATACGGCGTGTTGCTCACACTAACGCAAATGCTAGGTAGATCATGGATCCATAAGTAATATTCTGTCTAGGAACTGGTTGGTCTTCGTTAGTACGCGAAGCCCAGGCTATATAAAACACTCCACTTCTCCCGGCCATTCCTTGCTCGGTCTTCTCTCTTCCCCCTTCTACTGCTACAGTGGCCGAAGACAATGACTTTACACGCAGGTTGGATCTGTGAGAAGGAGGGAGAAAAGCGCTCAATCATAACTCATCAGGTACGACAGAAATGGACGGATCCTGCGGTAAAGGAAATCATAAAGCAGAACCTACACACGTCCTTGGTAGGTCGGTCGATTATTACTGAAACAACCAAATCTACCAACTGCGTGGTAGCTGAAGGGTATCATGGGGTGGACATCGATGCTGCTCTCAACCCGTCATGATCGATGCTGTTATACTACAGTCAAGTCAGGAGCATGATGCTATTGAAACACCATACCAGAGGTTAGGTTATGTGAATGATAGCATACTCGCTACTGTTAGTACCGCAGAAGTTTAGGTGGCTGGTGTTGATGAAGAGGAACGAAGGAAGGGAGAAAAGGGCGAGGCAGAGGTGGCCAGTAGATTGATCCAATCACTCAGGAATTACCAATTTATAATCCCATCAAGTGTGATTCATCATGGGCAAAGTCACTTAGCATCATAGTACCTCCATATGTTTTCCTAGATTATTTGACTCGAGGGAGGTAAATAAGGTATGAATAAGTTTAATTGTAAAAGGCGATGACAGGGTAGAGAATTTACATCTCAGTTACTGCCTGTTGAAGGTGAACCCATGCATCTCCAATCTCTCAGCTCACATGGTCATAGCTCACTACATCTCTGAACGGTTGAAGGTCGTCAGGCTCAGTATCGGCTGGTAGTGGAAGGTGACTGTCGAGACGGCTTAGTCACCGCAGAGCATCTGCACAGGCGGTGTACGTGCCGAGTGTGGTGCATACGAAAACAATCGCGCCGATTGTGCTCGCCAAGGAACATGCAGTCGCGCTTGCATCCCTTAGCACCTGTGCATTAGCCCCACTGGTAGGGACGGTGGAAAAGCAAGGCGTGTTAAAGATCCGAGAGGCAGGACTAGATAGGGTCAGGACACTTTCTCACGTCGCACGTTCAGATTGATAGGCGCTGGTTTATCGATAATATAGTGCAGCAGGCTGTCAATGTCAGTGCTCAAAGGACAATTCCTGCTCTTACACATTCAATATCCTGGACGTAGTTCACTATGGCTTCCTAGGTAGGTGAGTTCTACAGCTCAATTTCCTCTCCTCACGGTCATCAGGGTGGGACTGAGCAAACATTCCATAACTTGCAATACGTAGGTTACAGAGTAATTTAATGATTTCGGTTCAGTTGATTCTAAGGGCAGTTTTCATACCTAATGGTGGATAATGAATACCGCTGTGTTCTCACAAAAACTACTACAGCTACCATGCTAGGCAGTAATGCTCAACCATTATCTCAAGTTTGTTTCCTACTCTATAGAAGATACGGATGAAGGATTTAAGATCATTAGACTTACTTCTAATAGGAGATTTGGGCCGACATACATAGGCGTGCCACATTGCGTCTTACTAGACACTATCACATGCAACGCGCGCACACGGGATCTCAATGTTGACATTGAGATCTACTGTTCAAAGTTATACACATCATACAAGTGTTATGAGTGATCTAAGATGGCCGTAAATTGACAGAGAATATTGCGTTGAAAGCTGTTTGTGCATTGTTACAATCACGCTGATTACTTCTATCCTTAGTTGCCAGATAGCTAATTGTTGTGGTACGACGGACTATGTATTATCTCTCACTTTCAATCACCAAGCTGTGCAGTGCTGCCCTCCACAGAGTAGGTAGTGTTCACGTCTCACCAGCTCTTCTTGACACTTCTGGCAGCACCACTACGTTGCTAATCCCGTGGTCACAGCTAAGTGGCGAATCTATCTCAGAAACTGGGCACTGAAGAGTCGCTGACTGAGACTAGTCACGCGGTGGGGCCTTTAGTCCTGTGACAGTTCATTGTCTGGCCATAGGCTACTAATTGGAGACGCGCTGTGGGTCCTCCGTGGAACCGGGCTGGAGATTGATAATTTCAAGGCGACTGTCTAGAGGCGCTCGAGAGTGCTAAGAAATCTCTAGTACCAGGTTTGACACGTTCACATGTGTGTGCTGGAACACTACATCGATGGGTGTGAGAACAGAGATAGCAAAAGAAGAACTCAGAGAAACTCAGAATAGAGTGAATCACACAGATACGGACATAAAATAATAAAATTGATATTGAACGCTCGCTAACTCAACACATAGACTCTGTGTAGTCTACAGCATGACCAGACCTTGGGGATGATGGTGGGACGGCTCAATTGTCTGGGGGGCTGTCACGACGGGGTCCTCGTGGTGAAGCTGATTAAGAGCATATGAGTGGAGGTACAGCGTGGGGTTTGATGGGATAGCTATCTGTGGACGTAGCCTATGGTTTCTAGCCGCACCGCTCCAGACTGGCCTCCCAGTCTCATGATCCCCTCGCTAGACTGCCACAAGGAAGGAGACACACGTCTTACCTCTCTCCCTCATACGGCCTTTCTTGTGTAAACGCTAAAGGAGACTAGCAAGACACGTTGGCAAACGGCGAAGGTCCATGCCACTGAACCAGTCCAATGGGATCCTGGGACTTGTGCTAGGTATTCGCTGGTGGGAGAGCTGCTGCGGAGAAACGCGCTCCGGTTAGAGCATTGTATCTCCGCTTTCAACAGTGTCTGACTCCTTCAGGTTAAACTCACGGCACCTCCAGCTGTCTTGGTGGGCCGGTATCTTGTAATTCTGACTGAGATTCTCACAGCTGCATACTCGGCCCTGGAGGACGACGGACGCTCGTTCATCATAACCTTGGCTCTGCTTGGATTGGTGAGTGCTTGCCCGCACTATAGCGCTGAAGGGGATACACTCGCTGGGAGTATTGTGAGGGGGATGAAGGACCATCCCCACGCCCTCGGAATAGCCTTAGGTTCCTCCTCTCAGATCTGACTTACACGGACTACGCTCACGTGGCTGCTCGTGGTTACAAATAGTACTCGCGGACTGTGGTGTTCCTGAGGTTGGAACACATTCACTCAAAGGACCATACTCTTCACTCCGGCGTCCTGTCAAATGCCGCACTGAGGCGTTGTTCCTGGAGCTCCATCCCTGAGGGGAGTAGGAGAGGTCTCGTGATCATGTGGGAGGCTCTGTGTAGTGGATGATGGAGTGGATCCAGCACTGTAGGCACTGGAAACAATAGGAGATACTCTGTCCCCTTGCGAGGTGGAGGCACTACATGACACAAGATACAGGCTGCGGTAATTAGTCTCGCGCATGCGATAAAGGGGGGCTTGTTCGCCTGAGGCTCGAAGCTGAGCCTTACCCCAATCCCCAGGACGAGGGCGGCTCAAGAAGTCCTCCAGATGGAGTGCGCAACGCCATGAGTGTTGCTGGGTGCTTTTTGCGCAACGACGGAGTCGTCATATCTTTTGCACAGAACGGAGCAGGGAGGTGGCGATCATGAGGTTATTACAGCGGGCAAGTCGCTACAGTGCATAGGGACTGAGCTCATATGTGAAGCACAGTAGTTTCCAAAGACGATACTTTACGGGTGTGTCTGCAATTCGAGACACGCATGTCCAGCATGACTGACGCCGGTGGTGCGGGATCAGGGATGTGTCGGTAGGAGCTCTTCTAGTGGTACTCAAATGAGGGGCGAGCAGACAGTGTCGTACACCTCACGCCATTCTGTCATAAGGTCGCTGGTGTGAGCAAGAAATGGCTATGGGCAATAAGGGTCGTACGAGACAGCTCTCTGAGGTGCCTATCTTATAGGGCGGGGCCATAGAGCGTACAATAGCGCCGTGGTAGCGATCTCGATGATGCCGGAGGAGCTATTGTGTGGGCGGAACGCTAGCCAGAATAGGCCAGCGTAACGTGGTGGTCTAAGGAGCCTACAAACCTGACTTAAGTTTACACAGCTCTGTTCAGGGAGCAGGATGGATGGGTGAGTAGCAAATTAGAAGTCTCCTACTCTGCACTTGGAGTTGGAGATGTGCGCATGAGGGGAGCACCGCGAGAACCCTTATGGGAGTGGAACCAGGGCGCGTTGGTGCTTTAGATGCGAGATTGTGCTAAGGAGGTAGCTATTGACTATGGAATGAGCTTGCTCCAAATTGGGGTATCGCTATTGACCTTTCTGGAGCTGCGACTTGTAGGTGGATTGGGTGCCATCAGTGATAAACGCAGCTAAATAGGTGAAAATATGGGATTCCTATCTCCTCTCTGTCTAGCTAGGATGCTTCCTTGTACGCAAATATTAACCTGAAGGTATCGTGTGTGATAGGTACAATTAGGACGTTCGAGATGGGCCTCTATAGGCTGATCCCTATCCTGTAGGCAAGGGGTGCTGTGGGGTAGTTTATGAGCGCTTCGAGGGGGGTGGGTTCAGCGATATTGGGAGGTCAGCACGCTGTTAGCACTGCTATTGTGCGGCGCTATAGGATCGTATGTGTCTCTAAGACCTTCCTCGACTATCAGACTGGTACAAGCATACAACAGATTTGAAGCTTGGGGTCAACCTTGCCATAGGCTTATTAGGAAACGTGTGCTTTGAGATGCTAATTCTCTATTCCGCCCCCATTCTTTCAGAGTGGACAGCACACAGCGTCCAGTGTGGGAGCAGCAGGGATCCCGCGGGGGGCGTGCTGAACGCTGGCCATATCCGGAAGGCAGTGGGACTGCCACGCCGCTTCGCTCATCTCGCCGTCGACTGGCTCGTGTTGAAGTACTGCGTTTACTGCAGTTCTTATTGGAACAGCTCCTCCGTCATAGGCTCTATAAGTGTCATATAAATGTATACAAGCCACCTAGTTTGTTCTGCTTCATGACACTTAGAACAACAGGCATTGACATGAATAATATACATAATGGCGAACTCGGGTTGAATGGTTTAAACCGTAATGACTATGTTTTCAGTGACCGAACTGCACCATCTGACGTGGAGGGGACGCCTACGGAGCCGGGCTACTGCAGTGGTACGTGGACGCTCTGACAAGCCCGTGGAGGGGCCCGGAGCTAAGCGAGGTGAAGACGGTAAGAGGGCAGCCCGCCGTGCCGGAGACAACTCGCCCTCATTCGAGGAGAAGGAGAGCAGGGGGGTGCCGGGCGACGAGACGGCGGATGGCGGCTCGCGGCTCTGGGAAAGAGTCGTCCATGTAGATGGTTTCGCTTGCCGGGCCTTTTTAGACTTCATTTAAGACGAACTCTCCTCTTGTGTCTTCTCTCTTGTCTAGCGGACTGAGAGATCCGGGTGGGGGGGGGGTAAGAGCTGGCGTGATGCCGAGGCTTTCGATTTGAAAAGTGACCGTGTTTTTTTTAAAGGACTCTAATTGAGATCCTTTGAATGCTGATTTGTTCAGAAGAGCTGGCCATGATTCCTTTCTTGTTAAATATATCTATAACAGTACAGCCTTTGAAAGGCAAATTTCCATGTTTTTCATTCATAGCCGCATGACAGTTTGTTTCTCTGTGTGGGTCGAAGTAAGCCTGCACAATTCTCACTGTAATCTGTCGCGAGAATATGATGAAATTACAAAGTATCACACAAGTCCTCTGATACGTAGTGATTACCAAATTAGTTCAATCTAATTATGTCCACTGCTTGGAAAAAGGATTTTCTCACACAAAGAACTGTGGCTCTGCTCCAATGCTTCTAATTGTTAGCTTTTAAAAAATCCCACGTGTAATTTCAGTCAGTCTGGGCTGGCGGCTCCATGCAAGGCAAAGAGGGTTTGCACAGTCAAATGTTCTCACAATGGTTTTACAACGTTTAAACGAATGGTGTGAGAGGTGTTGGCAATAGAGCGCCGATTAATTACTAAGAAGGGGAAATGTCATTGCTGCCAGACTGGGACAAAAATGGCAGCCTTTTTGGTAGGGAGAATCCAAAAACAGTCTTGGGATGAATTGCAAGTAGAGGCAATAGGTGATTGCATTTTCCTGCTTTTACTTATGCAAGGGGGGAAGTAAGGTATTGTGATCGGCATATCAATTGTGCTATAGAAATACTGAGCTCGTGTATGGCTGTGGATTGACTGCATTGTAATGTTGAATAGGAATGTTGGCATCATTAGCAGTTAATTTTGACAAATGTATAGATCATTCCTCACTGGTCTGCTAGCTAGCTAATAACACACTGGAGTGCAGATCAATTATTTTTGTTTTTACACTATAATTATCACAGCACTGGAACATAAGGCAAATAGTGGTAAAAATGATGCTAAATTTCTATTTGTGCTCTCAGGCAACGGTGTATTTTTAAAGCAGGGTTATTGACTGTGGCGTTTATCAATTTGTGTTATGTTCTAGCTTTTATGACCTCTTTTTTTTTTATATGCTAATTTCTTTGAATCCGTAGTCTTCAAAGCAGACGAGGCCCAGTGGCTGAGTAGGAAAACATACTCGTCAGCCCTTTTGGTCCGTTCTCTGTTTTTAAGTTGTATACTGGTTCCTTCATACACAAAGTGAAGAATGTACTTTACCAAATCAGTGAACACGCCTTTTACATTTTTTTTTATTTGTTAGATTATAACGTTATTTGAAAGTTTATTTTGTTAGTTATTTTGATGTTTTAATATTTGGTTGGTAATAGCTTTTTATACTCATGTTTATCATTCTGCACAGAGCCGCCTGAAAATCCTTTGGCGAGAATGCATTTTTAATTATTTAACTAGAACAAGTCATCCCCCATGGGACTTGTACCGAACCACGGCCGGGATAAACCGGTTTGTAGTGACCTCTAGCACTAGCAATGCAGCGTCTTAGTCGGTGCGCCCTTGTTCCTTTGCACCAGTCTATTACAGACTTTCAAAGCAGCAGCACCTACGGGCCGTTTGCGTTCCAGTTCAAACACTTACTGCTCTGTCACCGTCCACAACTGTTTCCTAGCAAAATAAGCGACTTTAAATCTAACTCGCTGGGCTTATTTATTTTGGGGAAAGTGATTAAAACAACGGATAACCATTCATAGTGAACATACTAGCAATGATGCTGATCCTGTGAAGTCTATCAAAAGAAAGTAACAAAAAAAACACTTTTTAGCATTCTATATTGGCTATCTAACCTGTACTAAGCCGGTGATTAAGCCTAAGGCCCGGGGGGTGTGGTATATGGCCATATACCGAGCTAGGGTGTCTTAAGCACACGAGGCACGAAGTATATACACGACGCGGAGTGCCTGGATAAGCCTTGCCGTGGTATAATGTGGAATTACACAAACCCCAGAGATTGCTTAATTGCTATTATAAACTGGTTACCAAAACGTAATTAGAGCAGTAAAAATAAATGTTTTGTCAGACCGGTGGTTTAACGGTCTGATATACAGTCTGGTCAGCAATCAGCAAATTCAGGGCTGAACACCCAGTTTTCTAAAATCCTTTTTGGAAACAATTTGTCTTAAAGAGACCACGTCCTATTTCTGAGATGTACAAACAAATATTCTCAATGACGTACTTTAGAGAAAAAAGAATGCAATTATACAATGCAGTTCTAAAAGAATAAAGTAATGGCTTGCTTGCAAAAATGATATTAAACAGATTTTTTATACTATAATAACTTTTCAAATCACAATACAAAGATTCTGATCTGATGTAGCTGTTTCCTTTCCAACATTGGCATATTCGTCTAGATATTGGTAGCACATCATTTATAGCATCTGGAATATAATACAAATATCTGTGTATATATTTTACATACATATACCTGTATTCTCCCTCACCAATAGTTAAACTGCTGGTTTTAATGAGTCATAGAAAACATGGGGCTTAGAACAACCCCTCTCTCTCCGTCTCTCTCTCCTTCACTGACCTCTCTGTGAGTATCTACTGTATGTGGCTGTGTGCAGGGTGAGGTGCTCTATCTACAGGTTGCTGAACAGTTCATTTTTCTTGCTCCAGTCCATGGGCGGGGCCCTCTTGTTGGAGCGTTTCTGGTGAGCACGCTCCTTGACCTGCTGCAGGGACAGGTTCAGACCCGGGATGGCGCCCATGATCACTGGCTCAGACAACTGACCAACCAGGGAGGAGAGAGAGGGGTCAAAAGAGAGTGTGAGAGAGGAGCAGAAGTAGAGAGAGAAAGCACAAGAGACACAAGCCCTGTTTATACCTGGTTCTAAACATGAGTACTCTGTACTGATCTTGTCCGCATTCTGATTTTGCCAGCATATTTAGACAGGTGTAGATGACTAAAAGACACATTGTGAACTGATTGTGATCTGATCTTGCGTCACACACGCAAGTGTAAACAGATCTGGATAGTGAAACCATTTAAATCATTATCCCGCCCTCTAAAATAATTGACAGGTAAACGTAAAACTTATGGCATTAATGTATCTTAAAATAAATACATATTATTTTGAAAGAATATCTGTCAAATCATTTTCATACAGGGAGGGTCCAGGATATCTGGTCACAATGTGGACACAATAGACGGATAAGAGATGTAGATGCAACGGCTACAATGTGGACCCAATAAGAATGTGGATAAGATCCCGACAAAGGACACATGTTAACACCAAGTATAAACAAGGCTAGAGAGAGAAGACATTTATATTTTGATATTGTAGTAAAGCCTATTTTACAAGTGTGCTCAAATAATAGACACTATACATTACTGTATAGATGGATACACATTCAGATCATGAGACTTTAGCTGCTTTATAATGCTGCTTCACATGCGTTTTCAGGGAGGGACTTACCTCTGTGGACGGTGTTGTGAGTGAGGCGTTGGAGGAGGTGTTGCTTGGAGACGGGCTGATTGACAGCTTAGAGTCCTGCTCCACCTCTTTGGACAGTTTTCCATTTCCATTCACCTGCAGTGGACACACAGACAGCAAGCAACAAATCAGATCAAATACAAGTAGCCAAAGTGAGGGTCAAGTTTGAGAGAACTCTCCATGGAGAGTCTGGCTGCAATATTATGTTTGCCCACAGGGAGGCAGACTTTCCTGTGCCCCATACACACACTGTCTGACCATGCTGGTTGGGAAGTTGTATGATATGTCTCCCTAGGCCAYTAGAGGCAGCAGCAGCAGTTTACTAGAGCCTACTGGGGTCAGAGCATTAGAGAAGACCCAATCACCCTGTTCTGCCATGTCAGTGCCTACCTCACCCTAAACTAAGATAGCAGGCGTAAAAAAACGTTCTGTTTTTCAGGGGAAACATAAATTAGGTTGAAAATACTGCATCCCTGAAAACCGGAAACATCCGCTTTCTACCGTCCCCATGGAGAGTGACCTCCCCCTAACTTCTCTACAACCTCTCAACTCCTCTCTCTCTCTACCTTTCCCTCACCTCTCTACCCTGCCTCCCATCTCACTTAGTCCAATGTTTTGACTGTTAGATTTGGGGCATAAAATGGTCAATGACTGAGGACTAGGGTCTCACTACTGACCTGCGCCTGTCTTCTTTACATATGAAGTCTATTAGCATACTATTAATGTAGTGGAGTTAACCTAATGAAATCTTCTTCGGTTTGTGGCCAGTGGCCCGACTCTGGGTTTATCTGCCTGTTTGGCAAGCCTCCAAATCACTGACCATATCTAGATTATATCACAACACACAATAGAGAATCCCCAGATAATACAGTGGGCTGCTATCATATGCCAGATCTCTCTCTCTGTTCCTGAGTCTACAGTACAGTAGGTGGTAGGTGTGSGCTGGTCTGTCCCRGTACTAAYGGATTATGTACAAATACCTCAGAGGGATTAACATGGTGCTGATGAATTCTCCATGCCTAAACAACAGTGTATTGCTTTCAGCTTCTTGTTATCCAGCATTACCATGWGAACCCTCTATACCCGTCTACCAGGCTCTGAGCACACTATTGAGGGCTACACTAGCCCTGCTACTGTATATTACAGACACCTGAACCTGGTTCTGTTCTGTCAGGGTAGATTGCTCTCCTGCTCTCCTGGCTTCCTGAGTGAATGTATTCAGATTACACAGGATTTACATATAATATCAACATAGAGAGTAAGATACCCTCCCTGCCTGGGCCAGCCTGCCTGGGCCAGCCTGCCTGAGCCAGCCTGCCTGGGCCAGCCTGCCTGCTGGAAACAGTCTGTTTTATTCATTAATGAGTGAGCTGGAGGGAGAATGAGAACCAACCAACACAAAGTAAATTATATGAAGCAATACACACACTCTACAGTCCTATAAAATAATACTAGTCCACTCCCTATGAATGCTCAGCTGATAGGGTGCCTGTCAGTGCCAACGCAGAAGCAATTCATCCACAGTGTTTCATTTCTAGGGGCTGACCTGTCAGTGACCTCCACAGTGTTTCATTTCTAGGGGCTGACCTGTCAGTGACCTCCACAGTGTTTCATTTCTAGGGGCTGACCTGTCAGTGACCTCCACAGTGCCAGGAAAAAAGACTAGTGTTTTTGGAAGTCCACTCTGTGGGAGCGCAACTCTGTCTGTCTGTCTGTCTGTCTGTCTGTCTGTCTGTCTGTCTGTCTGGCTGGCTGGCTGGCTGGCTGGCTGGCTGGCTGGCTGTTTCCCTCTCAAATGTTAGTTTTGTATGATATTAGGTCAATAAGGTATTTGGCATCCAAGTCTTACCGTCTTTTCCATGTCTCCGTTGACAACAGGCTCAGGCAAAGATCCTGAAAGCAGAAGAGAACACTGCTCAGTRATGGACTCCACACAAACTCACACTCCKTCCTCCATACCAGCTATTCACAACCATTCAACAACATCTAATCATGGCAATTCTCCAATCTTATAGTCAGTCCTAAATATCCTGTAACTGTCCCACCTCCGTCAAACACCAGAACAGAATTCCAGAGTGACTCATATRCCTGCTCCAGAGAACMGCTCCTATCCAGTTCAGGTTTCATCCCAGCGACACCTACTCTGTTACATAGCGCAGGTAWGTGTAGGTCATCCATTATTCAAACAGGGTTCATCTTCACAGAGATGTTCTCTGACCCTGGTTACCTGCCACGCATCATCAKGTCCAAACAAGCTGCTGCATATGAAACCCAGTACCCTAGTAGCCTACCTATATCAAATAGCCCCGGTAAGAAACTGTCCTCTAACACAAGGATATTAAGGAATGGTTTTCACTTGGCTAAGTCAACCACAGAAAGAGACAATACACTATATCTAAACCTGTGTGTCTATCTAAAACAGATACAGTTGACTGATGAACAACTGACCCCTGGTCGGAGCTGGTGGAATACTAAGACGGACCCTTACCTGCCATGCTTCAATTCCTCTCACACAGACAGACAGACAATCGGTGAGAACTAAGATAGTAACCTGTTATCATCTAAAGATAGCCTGACCCTGGTCTGCGTCCCCCTGGGCTGTTCTGAGACCTGTTGAAGCTGTCTCTATGTACCTCTGTGCTCCTTGGGTCCCTCCTCACTGTTTGCACACGGACAAGAGGCTCTTCAGTCCCAATACAGCTAACACTACAGGCTGAGAGGCCACTTGGAGCCAGCGCCTTGGAAACCAAACACAAGTGCTGGCCAGAGGGGTGGTGAGAGGGGAGTGTGGAGTGTGTGTCCATCCATGTGTGTGTGTGTGTGTCTGGCCGCGTGTTCGCGCACACATGTACTGTATGTGTGTGTGTGTGTGTGTGTGTGTGCGAGTATGTGCTTGAGTGTGTACCAAAGTCACGGTGCCCTCTGAGTGGGCAACACGAGAGAGCCGTTACCTGGGCAACGCAACAATGGAATTTTGCTCCTGTTGGGCATTTTTCAGTCAAGTTTAGAAGCCGATAGCAGAAACCAAAGGAAGTTAGATAGGACTAAGACCTGACCATATATCCCCCTGGATGGAACAGGAGTTCTATCTCCTTTTACTGCTTCTCTATACTCATTCAGAGGAGAGGACACAGCATGTCAATCATCAGTACACTTTGAGGTGTAACCATGCCAATGGATAGCTGTCAAATCAAATCAAATGTAATTGGTCACATACACATATTTACATTTTAATTTTTTTTTACATTTTAAGTCATTTTAGCAGACGCTCTTATCCAGAGCGACTTACAAATTGGAAAGTTCATACATATTCATCCTGGTCCCCCCGTGGGGAATGAACCCACAACCCTGGCGTTGCAAGCGCCATGCTCTACCAACTGAGCCACACGGGACCAGCAGATGTTATTGCGGGTGTAGCGAAATGCTTGTCTAAACAACCAGTGTGGACTCAGAATACAAGAACATTCCTCCATGTAAAACAGAGGAAATTCTTATCACAACAAAGCAGCTACTGTATTTTTATTGGTGCACTAAAGAAGCATAAAACTCCCAGTTTGGTCAAATAGCATGAAAGACACTAACTGACAGGGGCGGCAGGTGTGGTTAGGGCGTTGGGCCAGTAACCGAAAGGTTGCTAGATCAAATCCCAGAGCTGACAAGGTAAAAATCTGTTGTTCTGCCCCTGAACAAGTCACTTAACCCACTATCATTGTAAATAAGAATGTGTTCTTAACTGACTTGCCTAGTTAGATGAAAAATAAATATGCTGTACTTCTACCCACCATCTTATTAATACGATGGCACAGACAGGTAACCTTTTTAATAAACAGCCTCTTTGGGGGTGTTTGCAGCACACACACTGACTAATATGTATGTCCCAGACACAGAGGGCACCGATTTCCTCCACACCCATATGGTTGTCATAGCGTCGGCTGGGCTGGCATCATCGTTCTATGAGGCCGTTGGCATCAGAATGGCACTCAGAGTAGCCAGCCAAGTGCTGTCATGGGCTACCGCCCTGTTTCAACAAGTGTTACTTGGGCACAGTTGGCCTCCCAAGCCAAACACAGCTTGACGTTTATTGTCATGAATCTTGCCTTGGAGGCAGAAACAAACGATTCCCGCTAGATGGGCCAGCTACAAAGTAATTATTGACTATATTGTAAAAATGTATGAAAGCAAAGATGTGCTTTTTGGTCTTATTTTAAGGTTAGGGTTAGCAGTGTGGTTAAGGTTAGGTGAAAAATCTGATTTTAAGACTTTGTGGCTGTGCCAGCTAGTGACTACTCCGCAGAGCTGCCTCCAGGGCAAAATTCATGACAATAAATGCCAACCTTCAGCCAGACTCTCCGGCACTGGAATCAATTTACAGGCTGTGGCTCCCTCTAGGGGCTTTCAGAGGTACAACAGCCTTCTCTTTGTGAAGAGCTCAGTGGTTGTTGGGGGAAGTTGCCCCTAGACAGTTGGGGGAAGTTTGCATTTAGCCCCTAATAGTGGTTGACATTCAGGGAYGTTAAGCTGATTCTAGATCCGTACCTAAGAGTTAGGATTTTGTACCTCGAGCAAACAACGTGAGGGGACAGGAAATMAGATGAGCTCAGTATCTGTGTGTCTCTGTGTCTGTGTTCCTTGGCAGAGAGAAAGGAGCAGAGGAGCCTGGCCAAGCAGTCAGACAGACCCTTAATCTGCTAGTGTTTACCAAGGACAGGGGGACAGGGGGGTAAGAGATCAGGCCTGAGAGAGAAACCTCTGGGGACTATAGACATTGAATGAGTCTGTTAAAGGAGAAGTAAGTGGTTTAATCATTACCTGCCTGCCTAGTTAAATAAAGGTTAAATAAAAAAATGATTAGGTGATTGCAGAGGCAAAACGCTCCCTACACTGTGAGGCTGACTCAGATCTGATAATGATTCCCATGTCCGTCATGGATCGTGTGAGTGAGGGGCTTCAGAGGTCTGTCCTTCACACACACAGTGAGGAAGGTGCAAGCTGATAACGTCCATTGTGTGTGAATGCTTGGACACGTATGTCTACAGAAAGGACTAATTCAGCCAAACTGCATCAACTGAGTTCTGGCCCTTTCTTGTGGATCTCTGGTCTCACCTGTGACGTGTTCTGGGGTGGGAGTGACTCTGCACCTCCTGAAGAAGGCATCTGTGTCTGTGTCCACAACCAGTAGAGAGGTCTCCTCACCACCAGACTTGATGGCTGCCACCACCTCCGAGTGCTGCTTCCCCTCCACTGTCATACCATTCACCTGGAGAGAGAGGGGGAGAGACGGAGAGATAGAGGGGTGGAGGGAGAGAGACAGAGAGGGGGAGAGGGCGAGGGGGAGAGAGAGAGGGGGAGCGAAAAGAAGAGAGAGGGGGGGGGAGGGAGAGAGAGAGGGGAGAAAGAGGGGGGCAGAGAGAGAGGGGGAGAAGGGAGGAGAGAAAGAGAGGAGAGGGGGAGAGTGGGAGAGAGAGAGGGGGAGAGAGACAGAGGGGAGAGAGGGGAGAGACAGAGAGAGGGGGGAGAGAGGGAGAGAGTGTAAGGAACTTCAAAACACACACAGACACAAGAGTCATGTCTGCACAAATCAGCCCATGAAGCATTAACTCCTTAGTTGTATAAGTAGTGTAACTATAGTTTACCAAGTCTAAACGGTGACGGCTAGTCCAACAGCCTAAAACTACAGGTTTCCCTTTCACATCAGCACCATAGTTTGTTCAAGTAACTAACTATTTATGGGAAACTATTTCTTGCATATTTCCATTGTTCTCACAATGAGGACGATAACCTGTTTATCAAAGCTAGGACTAGTTTTCAATATTATCAGTCTGTTGTCCAGCAGGAAATCCTGTCTCTCCACACAAACACAGAATATGCTGCTGCACACACACACACAGAGGAACTGAAGCTCTCCCAGGGGCTTGAGAAATGAGTGTTAAACTCTTCACTGTTGCATAAGAATCTGTAGTACGTAGTCTGAATACAAATGAAACATTGCTGAAGAGAACAGTGTACAATTCAGAGAAAACATAAAGGAGTGCAAAACATTCTACTTTCCTTTCTCTTCATACAGGTTAGGTTAGGTATAGGTTATTAGATAGCAACAACTGCTAGTAGCCAGAGAGTGCTAGCAACACCATCTCAGCCATCAGGCCATTGGCCCAGCATACAGTGGGGCAAAAAGTATTTAGTCAGCCACCAATTGTGCAAGTTCTCCCACTTAAAAAGATGAGAGAGGCCTGTAATTTTCATCATAGGTACACTTCAACAATGACAGACAAAATAGAAAAAAATCCAGAAAATCACATTGTAGGATTTTTTATGAATTTATTTGCAAATTATGGTGGAAAAAAGTATTTGGTCAATAACAAAAGTTTATCTCAATACTTTGTTATATACCCTTTGTTGGCAATGACAGAGGTCAAACGTTTTCTGTAAGTCTTCACAAGGTTTTCACACACTGTTGCTGGTATTTTGGCCCATTCCTCCATGCAGATCTCCTCTAGAGCAGTGATTTTGGGGCTGTTTGCTGGGCAACACAGACTTTCAACTCCCTCCAAAGATTTTCTATGGGGTTGAGAATCTGGAGACTGGCTAGGCCACTCCAGGACCTTGAAATGCTTCTTACGAAGCCACCCTTCGTTGCCCGGGCGGTGTGTTTGGGATCATTGTCATGCTGAAAGACCCAGCCACGTTTCATCTTCAATGCCCTTGCTGATGGAAGGAGGTTTTCACTCAAAATCTCACGATACATGGCCCCATTCATTCTTTCCTTACACGGATC
This sequence comes from Salvelinus sp. IW2-2015, assembly GCF_002910315.2. NCBI lineage: Eukaryota > Metazoa > Chordata > Actinopteri > Salmoniformes > Salmonidae > Salvelinus > Salvelinus sp. IW2-2015. Next base: position 452,529 of record NC_036860.1, read on the forward strand.
AGTCGTCCCGGTCCCTTTGCAGAAAAACAGCCCCAAAGCATGATGTTTCCACCCCCATGCTTCACAGTAGGTATGGTGTTCTTTGGATGCAACTCAGCATTCTTTGTCCTCCAAACACGACGAGTTGAGTTTTTACCAAAAAGTTCTATTTTGGTTTCATCTGACCATATGACATTCTCCCAATTCTTCTTTGGATCATCCAAATGCTCTCTAGCAAACTTCAGACGGGCCTGGACATGTACTGGCTTAAGCAGGGGGACACGTCTGGCACTGCAGGATTTGAGTCCCTGGCGGCGTAGTGTTTACTGATGTAGGCTTTGTTACTTTGGTCCCAGCTCTCTGCAGGTCATTCACTAGGTCCCCCCGTGTGGTTCTGGGATTTTTGCTCACCGTTCTTGTGATCATTTTGACCCACGGGGTGAGATCTTGCGTGGAGCCCCAGATCGAGGGAGATTATCAGTGGTCTTGTATGTCTTCCATTTCCTAATAATTGCTCCCACAGTTGATTTCTTCAAACCAAGCTGCTTACCTATTGCAGATTCAGTCTTCCCAGCCTGGTGCAGGTCTACAATTTTGTTTCTGCTGTCCTTTGACAGCTCTTTGGTCTTGGCCATAGTGGAGTTTGGAGTGTGACTGTTTGAGGTTGTGGACAGGTGTCTTTTATACTGATAACAAGTTCAAACAGGTGCCATTAATACAGGTAACGAGTGGAGGACAGAGGAGCCTCTTAAAGAAGAAGTTACAGGTCTGTGAGAGCCATAAATCTTGCTTGTTTGTAGGTGACCAAATACTTATTTTTAACCATAATTTGCAAATAAATTCATAAAAAATCCTACAATGTGATTTTCTGGATTTTTTTTTCTCATTTTGTCTGTCATAGTTGAAGTGTACCGATGATGAATATTACAGGCCTCTCTCATCTTTTTAAGTGGGAGAACTTGCACAATTGGTGGCTGACTAAATACTTTTTTGCCCCACTGTATGTCATAATGTAATCTGTTCCCCAGACAGCTGAACATTCTGAGGAACCACTGCTGAGATAGCATGTGTGTACTTTGTTTGTGTGGTTCTGTGAGCTCTAAGTGTGTATTTTATGCACGTTGTGTGTGTGTGTGTGTGTGTTGTGTGTGTGTGTGTGTGTGTGTGTGTGTGTGTGTGTGTGTGTGTGTGTGTGTGTGTGTGCGTGTGCGCGTGCGCGTGTTGGTGCGTGTGCGTGTGTGTGGTGTGCATGTGTGTATGTGTACGTGACTTGCCTAATTAAATAAAGGTTACATAAAAATATAAAAAATAATTATGTGTGTGTGTACGTGTGTATGCGCATGTGTGTAATGCGTGCATGTGTGTATATCTGTGTCGGTCATAGGGGTGGGCCTGCCTGTCTACCACAGTCCAGGAAGGAGACAAAACAATACATGCTTGGGCAGTAACAATAGCTGTCCATTTAACAGAGAGAATACAGTCCTCATGGGTGGTGGGTGGGGTCCGCTGGGGGATGGAAACCCCTCTCTGTCTCAAGCATTCAACTCTCTTCACTGTTGCCTCTCTCCTTTTCTATGCAGTCTCTCATGGCTGCTGGGGTATAGCAGAAACGAATTTACAAAACAGTGGCTAGAGTAGAATGAGGGCAGCCAGGCAGCCATACACACCTCTGACAATACACACCCACCCACCCTGCTCTACAGTACTGAGTAATGAGCAGGATAGACTGGGGTGGTGGAGTGCAGACAAGTCACCAGTGACAAAGCTGGATTATCCCAGTCTGAGCTAACTCCCAGTGACAGTGTCCACCTCTCCCCTCCTATGAGATTAGGACCCCACACAGAGACTGTTACTACCACTCACAGTCCTCCTCACTCCACACTTCAACTTCAACATGACTGAATTGTGCCAKGGSCATTAAAGACAAGTCCCGTAGTTTTAGAAAAGCTTGCATGACAAACAMAATTATTTTCATTAATACAATATTATTTAATTTACTACTATACAGTAATAATAGTACTGTGTATTGAATACTACTAACAATAGRAATGTACTATTACTATACATYGAATAATAATAATACAGCATGATGCCAGAGGTCAAAGGTGAGCTAGATAGGTACCTGTACTATCATGTCCTTGGCCAGCAGGCCTGACCTCTGTGCAGGTGAGTCCTCATCCACTGCTCTGATGTACTGGCCTGGTCTGGCCTTCTCACTGTGCAGGTTGAAGCCGTAGCCATGAGGCCCCTTCTTGATCACACACAGACGCGGCCTGAGCTCACTCTGCACGTCCTGATGAAGAGATGAAAGTCAGTTATTTGAATATTAGCCTGTTGGAGAATCTACTTTCTCCTTCCATCTCCTGGTTTCCTGTGCTAAGACAATGAATCACATTCATAGAACTTACAAGAAATGATTCACATTCACAAAAATATGTTTTTCCTTTACCATTAATATCTAATACATCCCAATATCGGGCGGCAGGTAGCCTAGAGGTATTGGGCCAGTAACCGAAAGGTCGCTGGTTTGAATCTCCAAGCCATTGATCAAGACAGTTAACCCCCAACTACAACTGCTCCCCAGGCGTCGATGACGTGAACGTCAAGGGGTTGGGTTAAATGAGGAAGACATATTTCAGTTGAATGGATTCAGTTGTGCCAACTGACTAGATATCCCCTTCCATTTCCCTTTCCCTTCCTTCCCCTTCCCCTTCCCATATGTCCAGTATGCTGATATGGTATAAAATGCAGTAATAGACTACATTTAAGACCATGACTCTGACATTGATGATCAAATCAGACTAAAATTACACCAGAGGAAGGAAAGGAGTCTGACAGAATAGGAGGGTGTACAGAGCATGTGACTGGAGCTGTGTTGGTGTAGGGAGGACTGCAAGGGGCAGGGCAGGAGCCAGGAGGCATGGAGCCACTACCCCGGCCTGAGGAAGGGCCAGTTCCTGAGGGCCAGGCCCCTGRGTTGTGTGAGCCCAGTCAGCCCAGTGAGCCCAGGGCAGGACAATAGCAGGCTGGGAGGTGAACCCTGTCCTACTGCCTCTCTGAGATGACAGGAAGACATAGCACTGTATTGTCATCCAGGAAAAAACTCGACCAAGTCCAGCTACTCCCATCCGTCGGTAAGAGAACACAAGTAGTGTCTTTTTTTAGTAAGTGGACAAAGCCTCAGGGAATGTTCAAATGTAGGTGCAGATTTAAATACAGCACAGATATAGAACAGGAGCCAAACAAATGACACAATCATAATCAATGTCTCTCTGACCCAACAACCCCATACTCCCCCTATTGGCCAATATGATTATTGACGTAATCAGTTTTRCCAAATACACTTTTGACGAGACTTTGATTGAGACCTACAGTTGAAGTAGGAAGTTTACATACACCTTAGCCAAATACATTTAAACTCAGTTTTTCACAGATTCCTGACATTTAATCCTAGTAAAAATCCCTGTCTTAGGTCAGTTAGGATCACCACATTATTTTAAGAATGTGAAATGTCAGAATAATAGTAGAGAGAATGATTTATTCAGCTTTATTTCTTTCATCACATTCCAGTGGGTCAGAAGTGTACATACACTCAATTAGTATTGGTAGCATTGCCTTTAAATTGTTTAACTTGCTTCCACAATAAGTTGGGTGAATTTTGTGCCCATTCCTCCTGACAGAGCTGCTGTAACTGAGTCATGTTTAGGGCTCCTTGCTCGACACACTTTTTTCAGTTCTGCCCACAAAATTTCTATAGATGAGGTCAGGGCTTTGTGATGGCCACTCCAATACCTTGACTTGTTGTCCTTAACCATTTTTCCACAACTTTGGAAGTATGCTTTGGGTCATTGTCCATTTGGAAGTTCATTGCGACAAGCTTAACTTCCTGACTGATGTCTTGAGATGTTGCTTCAATATCCACAGAATTTACTCCTCATGATGCCATCTATTTTGTGAAGTGCATCCAGTCCCTCCTGCAGCAAAGCACCCCACAACATGATGCTGCCACCCCGTGCTTCACGGTTGGGATGAGTGTTCTCGGCTTGCAAGCTCCCCCTTTAACCTCCAAACATACACATGGTCATTATGACCAAACAGTACTATTTTTGTTTCATCAGACCAGAGGACAGTTTCTCCAAAAAGTAGATCTTCTGTCCCCATGTGCAGTTGCAAACCATAAATCTGGCTTTTTTTATGGCGGTTTTGGAGCAGTGGCTTCTTCCATGCTGAGCGGCCTTTCCAGGTTATGTCGATATAGGACTCGTTTTTACTGTGGATATAGATACTTTTGTACCCGTTTCCTCCAGCATCTTCACAAGGTCTTTGCTGTTATGTTCTGGATTGATTTGCACTTTTTCGCACTCAAAAGTACATTCATCTCTAGCGAACAGAACGCGTTCTCCTTCCTGAGAAGTATTGACGGCTCGTGGTCCATGGGTGTTTTACTTGCGTACTATTGTTTGTACAGATGAACGTGGTACCTTCAGGCATTTTGGAAATTGCTCCCAAGGATGAACCAGACTTGTGGAGGTCTACAAAAAACTTTCTGAGGTCTTGGCTGATTTCTTTAGATTTTCCCATGATTTCAAGAAAGAGGCACTGGGTGTGAAGGTTTAATAGGCTTTGAAATACATCCACAGGTACACCTCCAATTGACTCAAATTATGTCAATTAGCCTATCAGAAGCTTCTAAAGCCATGACATAATTTTCTGTAATTTTCCAAGCTGTTTAAAGTCACAGTCAACTTAGTGTATGTAAACTTCTGACCCACTGGAATTGTGATACAGTGAATTATAAGAGAAATAATCTGTCTGTAAACAATTGTTGGAAAAATTACTTGTGTCACGCACAAAGTAGATGTCCTAACCGACTTGCCAAAACTATAGTTTGTTAACAAGAAATTTGTGGAGTGGTTGAAAAACCAGTTTTAATGACTCCAACCTACGTGTATGTAAACTTCCGACTTCAACTGTATAATAGAGATTCTAGAATCCATCAGCCAATCACACACACACACACACACACACACGACATCAAAGCGGAGCAGTCATGAATGACCAATAGCGTTTGTCTTATGTAAGTTGATTGCAGTCTTAAGGAGGAGTAGAGTGCTGTATTAGCCAGTCCAATCAGTGAGTAAAAAAAAAGGGGGCAGGGACAGGCTGTTGGGTGGAGTGCTGTCGTCACTGAGACTCAGAACGGAAGAAGGCTTTTGTTTAAGGAATCGCACACAAAGCCTTCCCCCTTCCAACGAGACACAGCCTCTCCTTCTGTGGAGTAGAGGTCCAGGAAAAGACAGGTTTCCTGAAGACTCCACCTGCTTCCCGCTTTCAGGAAGGGCCCAGGKAAAGCCCCTCCCCCACAACCCATAAGGTCCCTCAGCCATCTCAAGATGCAACAGCTTGAGAGCTAACTAGTCTATCATAAAGAGACTAGACTGTTCAGTAGACCATTCTTGCTGTCAAAGACAAATACTGATCCTCTCTGAGACAACATCAATAARGCTGGGGCTGGCCAGAGCTTCAATGAGGCTCAACTGCCCCCTGAATTCATWCCATGTCTCTGTAGGAGGTTCTAGTCGGAGGAACAGAGTTGAACATGGCTAGGAGGATAGGGAGCAACAGGAGTGTGCCAAACACTGATCCTGCCAATCAGACTTAAGTTGAGTACCTCTGCATCTGATGAAACTGACAACCATCTTACATGTTAATCTGGTCTGATTCTCCTCCATGTTCTTCATWCCAGACCTCCATATAAAATATACATTCCAAACTGTGAGTAAATCAAAATCAACTGTCACAACGTATTTATATAATAAATTAAGATAATAAATAATAAATACTTTAATAAGGATCAAACAAGCATATTTAGAGGGAAAGTAGAGGACAGAAGAGAAAATTGGAAAGTATGCAGGAAAAGCACATTAATTGGAACTTAATTCTCCCTGAGTAATTCTTGGTGTGGTCCCTCTATACCCGAAGGCCAAAGTCCTGGTTAAACTGAAAAGGCTGGATACAGTGGTTTCTCTGCTTCCTGTTTTTGGTGTGAAATCTCCGTTTTGCTACATAATTAAACGCAAACTGCAAACTGTATGCCACAAAGGATTTTCCCTTCAAAATGAAGAAGAGCAACTGAGGGTGCACCTGCGTCCTACAAACTGAAGGCTAGAAACACGGGGTCATGGAAGGTCATGTAAGATAAGAAAAATACAGCATGGCTTGAGGATGTCCTTCTGGTATGTAGATCCCATTGACTGTCCACTGCACAAGTCTTACCACACATTTTACAGATGAGCACTAAGCACAGTGTCTGACAAACACAGATCTGTTTTAGTCCAATTGGAGTCCTATTCCTCTGAAGGTGGACTATGCAGAAATTGCTCCGGCATTTCCTGGTTGCTAAAATTTAAATAGCTAGTCCTAATGTCAGTTAATGTAACAAAACAAGCAAGTATAGTGTAGAAAATCATTGTACCATCGAAACTGCTGTGAAATATATTTTCCATAACCAAAACATACAGTGTTTTAACTATTTGAAGCTGGTGTACAAAACCAAAAGTAAAAGACCCAAAAATCACATTTAAGAAAGGGAAGCATAGAAATAGAACACATAGAACAGATCTACCGCTTCTTAGACTTGCTTTCAATGAGAATGACAGATCTATAACTATCATTTCTATGTGCATTTGGACAGGTCTCCCAAAAAAGTTACATATTGCAGCTTTAATAACAGACAGTCACAGCGGAACACAGCCAGGAAGGATGAGGTCAACTGGCCAACGTTGAGCGTCCCTGCCAACCAACAGAAAGGGACCATGGCAGGGTGGCTGGGATAACAGAAGACAGTTTGTGTCAGGAGCAGGGAAGAATCTCCGGGAGGGCACGGAATCTGTGGAATCTGCTGCACACACACAAACCAGGGCCTTCTCCTGAGGAGGAAACCGTGCTTCACTCCTACTGCATGTCCTGTGTGTGTGTGTGTGTGTGTGTGTGTGTGTGTGTGTGTGTGTGTGTGTGTGTGTGTGTGTGTGTGTGTGTGTGTACATCATCCTCTCCACTGCAGGAAGGGAGTAACGCATGGAAGATACCATAAGAACAACAGTCACCTGCAGTGGTCAGCTTTTAAAACAGTCAGCCCAAACAGACAGTTTTACAGTCAGCCCTCCTGCACAATAGCTTGCGTCACATTCATTAGGCACTAAACGGGAGAAAACACAACCCAGCTTTGACAGAATATAGGAAATACCCATAGCAAATGCCATGGTGTGCTATTGGAAAAATMAGGGTGACTGTCTGTCTGCCTCTGTATTATAAAGGTCTCCCACATGAAACCAATATTTGTTTTAGATAAGCTTAGCCGTGACCTGAGTTRAGTCTCAGGTCAGAAATATTTGTCTAATCTTTTAACTCTTTATTTTGTTTTGAATGGTTCCCAGAACCTAGTTCTCTCTATCAAGACATAATATTTGGAGAATGTGGGAGAAGAACGTTGGAAAGTACGTCCAACTCGGGAAAGGCAGTTACTGGTTCCAAATTCCAAAAGTAAAGGGTTTGGTCATGGTAACCACTTAGTTAACATTCAACTCAATTCATTACATCATATTAAACATATTAAGCTTTATCTTGTTTTAGGAAATGAAAAATTCCTGTGSTAATTATATACTGTAAATAGGAATACTGTGTACTACAACTCCTGAATAGTTGTTTCTTTACCTTAAACAACATGTTCCTTTAAAGCTCCCAGAGATCTCACATATGGGCACTTTGTGCTCCAATCACGTTGAGTTCAGTGACCTCTCAGGAATATCCATGCTCTCATCTCTATCCCCCACACCTACATATCTACATCACCTTGTGTTGACTTCTATATGAGGAGGTTTCTAACAGGCATAATCTCTGGGGTCTGGGGTCCCACACAGGAACCTCATATCTCCAGTCAACTGAGAAGCAACACCTRKTGAATAACAGTTAATACAGGGAGAGWAACTGYGACAACAGTTACAACACAGTTAGTATTAACATTTATGTGAATAAATGACAAYGTTTRGRATATCCTGAATCATCAGAAATAACCATACTAGTAAGCATTTTCAAAGCCAGAGAAAGTATTGTGCTTTGTGGACTATTTTAAATGCTTAGGCATAGATTTGACATAGTGAGTGGAAGAGAATGGGTTCCTAGCTGAACACGTTCACTGGATGAAGATGACACAAACTTTTCTATCATGAGGGGAAGTACYCAGCACAGGAACTGCTACTTCTTTCCTGAAGCATACTCTTCCCTCTGTAGTCAACTTCCTCACATGCAAGAGAAATAAATACACAATACAGATACACACCCCTACACCTGCAGTCCCACTGGTTACAGCACTCACATCTACCACACAGAAGACGTAGAAAAAACAAAAAGCCTTTTTCCATCCTGCCCACACCTTGACTGACAATAATGAATTGGTTTGACTACACTTCCAGTGTAAATTAGCGACGGTGTCTAATGGGTATTTCTACATGCTGGTTACCGAAACCATCAAGCAAATGTGACAGCACTGTTTTACAGCTACGAGGATTTKGAGGCACACAGGCGTACAGAGGCTCATCCCTTTCTAAAGCTGTGACTTACAGTAAGTCAGTGGTCYGAGCTGTTCTGACAGGTCATTGGCTGTCACCAGGGAGAATGATAGAGGACTCTAGTGCCCGGAAAGCCCCTTTTCGCAAGGGCAGCGCCATTGAGGACTTTCACCATTTTGAAGTTATGGAAGGATCACATAATTCCATCCAGGTCATCAGGTGGGACCTGAGCAAACATTCCATAACTGCAAGTGACAGTAAATCACCAATGTTGGCTTTATACCTGTTCAGACAACACACTCCAGCTGCAGTATGCAACCTTTCAGTTTGTTTACCAACTCATTGAAGTAGTAGAAGAAGAAAACTGACTACTTCAAAATGGAGATGGCSTCAATGGCGCTGCCAGTGCGCTCACAGACGCCATATTGGGAAAAGTCCTCTGTCATTCTCATGGAGGGACTCACTAACACCCTCTATATGGAGGTGACAGGAGGGAGGAGAAGCAGTACCTTACCAAGAACCATCTGTATCTTCTTTTTAGGGAAGAAAAAATATTGTGATCACCATCATCTGTGGCCGACGACTGTTGACACGTGGGCTCAACCAGAAGCCCTAGTTTCATATGAACAAGTGGAACACTTTCCGTATGAACGAACACATTAACAAACCTTGGGGTCTTACTTGAAACTGACTNCTCAACCAGAAGCCCTAGTTTCATATGAACAAGTGGAACACTTTCCGTATGAACGAACACATTAACAAACCTTGGGGTCTTACTTGAAACTGACTGAAAGCATTTGAGTCATAATTCAAAACCAGGCTTTCCCTGACTGCCAATTGTGCCAGATGTTTTACTATGGCCTGATGCAAAAATAGAACAGCCATCATGTCATCGTCATCCAGTCCAAGTCTAGGAAGGGGACCTTTGGAGCAGGTAGGTCATTGGAGAGAATGAGACTTAGCATCCTCTGCTTCAGCCCATTTCTTCCTTCCTGCTACGTATGGGGCTTTCAATTGCATCTAACCTCAAGCCGAGACACACTTCTTCTCTCTGTTTGCCTACACTCCAAAAATGTGTATGATTATTATATACATTTTTTAAATATACGAAACATACACAAACATCAACGACATCACACCTACCCAGACCCACCTGCTCACACCCCCTTCTCCAGCATCTGCATCCCTCTCATGGCCTCAAACTGCACCATCTTGTTTCTCTTCGTCCATAACTTCCAGATGTATAGCATTCCCAGAAGGCATGGATTATTGAGTCATTGTTAGATTTACAATTAAGACATGACTCTGCTGTTGTGCTGTAGAATGTGAATTTTGGCTGCATACACTCTACTGAGGGCAAGAAAACCACTGTAGGCCTACTGCACACACTAACTAACCAGCCTGAACATGCTAACAAACCAACACACACGCCAACAAGCGAACCTGTAAAAAGGTATCTAGACCCTAAAAGGGTTCTTCGGCTGTCCCATTGGAGAACCCTTTGTATAACCCTTTTTGGTACTAGGTAGACCCTTTTAGTTCCAGGTAGAACCATTTTGGGTTCCACATAGAACCCTTTCCACAGAGGGTTCTACATGGAACCCAAAAGGGTTCTACCTGGAACCAAAAAGGGTTCTCCTATGGGGACAGCCGAAGAACCCTTTTGGAACCCTTTTTTCTAAGAGTACAGTTTATCGACACACAACTGTTAACCCACATCATTAAGCCTGATATACTCAACTATCAGCAGCTGCTGGCGATGCTTCTTTCTTAATCTATCTCTTCTGAAAGTTACAGATTTGACAGCCCCCACCCAGAGCATCATATAACCCAGTTCACCATAACATATTACCCTCTCAGGAAGCAGTATATGCCAAATAAGGTACAGTATCACCACAGCTTCTGTTTAACTGGCACCACACAGCTGCAACACCTCAACCATATTCCTGACAAAGAACTGCCACTAAAACTGACAGACCTTGTTTATACCTGGGATGCACAAACCAACCAAAATCACACCTGGCAAAAAAAGAATAACACTTATTTCACTCTTCTGTAGCCGTTTTCAGTTCATACTTACCTGATATTAACCCATATTTACTATTTACCTAAACCCCTGTCAAGAGAGCTTCACTGTCTCTTCAGCACCTGTGTCAATCATCCCATAAAAACCAGATCTGATGTGGAGAGCTGTTAAACATCATGATGAGCTCTAGTAAAATATCTCAAAGGTTAATGATCTCAGGCAATTTGTATCGTCCATCCTCTCATTCTCTTCTCCTGACCATATTTGACACAGAGGGCCTTTCTAATGGAACACTAAGGCAGCTGTCAAAGTCACCACCTCACCAGCTTGAAAACAGCTTCATACACCNCTCAACCAGAAGCCCTAGTTTCATATGAACAAGTGGAACACTTTCCGTATGAACGAACACATTAACAAACCTTGGGGTCTTACTTGAAACTGACTAAAAGCATTTGAGTCATAATTCAAAACCAGGCTTTCCCTGACTGCCAATTGTGACAGATGTTTTACTATGGCCGGATGCAAAAATAGAACAGCCATCATGTCATCGTCATCCAGTCCAAGTCTAGGAAGGGGACCTTTGGAGCAGGTAGGTCATTGGAGAGAATGTGTCACGTTCCTGACCTGTTTTCTCTTGTTTTGTATGTCTTTATTGGTCAGGGCGTGAGTGTTGGGTGGGTAGTCTATGTTTTGTATTTCTATGTTGGGTTTTGTGTTCGGCCTGGTATGATTCTCAATTAGAGACAGGTGTGTATCGTTTGTCTCTGATTGAGAGTCATACTAAGGCAGCCAGGGTTTCACTGGGGTTTTGTGGGTGTTTGTTCCTGTGTCAGTGTTTGGGCCACACAGGACGGTTGAAGGTTAGTCACGTTTGTTGTTTTGTAGTTTTGTAGTGTCTTGTTTGCTGTTTTCATTAAAAGTATGATTAATCACCAATCCGCATCTTGGTCCGATCCATGCTCCTCCTCGTCTGAGGAGGAGAACAACAATGACTGCCTTTACAGAATGAGACTTAGCATCCTCTGCTTCAGCCCATTTCTTCCTTCCTGCTACGTACCGGGCTTTCAATTGCATCTAACCTCAAGCCGAGACACACTTCTTCTCTCCGTTTGCCTACACTCAAAAAATGTGTATGATTATTATATCATTTTTTAAGAATACGAAACATAAACAAACATCAACGACATCACACCTACCCAGACCCACCTGCTCACACCCCCTTCTCCAGCATCCCTCTCATGGCCTCAAACTGCACCATCTTGTTTCTCTTCGTCACCCACGCACTTTCAACATTTAGATAATAAAGCAATTGACCTTTCCATTGTTTTAACGATGGAGGATTGGTTGATTTCCAGCCTTTAAGTATATACATTTTTTCAAGATGAGAATTGTCCAACCCATTGGATATCTCACTACACCCCCATACGCCATGTCTTGAAATATGAAGACAGACGGATTAAAAGTAAATTTACATGGTAATACTTATGAAGGTCAACTTTCTAACTCCGCCCATAACTTCCAGATATATAGCATTCCCAGAAGGCATGGATTATTGAGTCATTGTTAGATTTACAATTAATAAGACATGACTGTTGTGCTGTAGAATGTGAATTTTGTCTGCATACACTCTACTGAGGGCCAGAAACCCACTGTAGGCCTCCTGCACACACTAACTAACCAGCCTGAATATGCTAACAAACCAACACACACGCCAACAAGCGAACCTGTAAAAAGGTGCTATCTAGACCCTAAAAGGGTTCTTCGGCTGTCCCCATTGGAGAACCCTTTGTATAACCCTTTTTGGTACTAGGTAGACCCTTTTAGTTCCAGGTAGAACCCTTTTGGGTTCCACATAGAACCCTTTCCACAGAGGGTTCTACATGGAACCCAAAAGGGTTCTACCTGGACCCAAAAGGGGTTCTCCTATGGGGACAACTGAAGAACCCTTTCGGAACCCTTTTTTCTAAGAGTACAGTTTAGCTACACACAACTGTTAACCCACATCATTAAGCCTGATATACTCAACTATCTGCAGCTGCTGGCGATGCTTCTTTCTTAATCTATCTCTTCTGAAAGTTACAGATTTGACAGCCCCCACCCAGAGCATGATATAACCCAGTTCACCATAACATATTATCCCCTCAGGAAGCAGTATATGCCAGATAAGGTACAGTATCACCACAGCTTCTGTTTAACTGGCACCACACAGCTGCAACACCTCAAACATACTCCTGACAAAGAACTGCCACTAAAACTGACTGACCTTGTTTATGCCTGGGATGCACAAACCAACCAAAATCACACCTGGCAAAAAAGAATAACACTTATTTCACTATTTTGTAGCCGTTTTCAGTTCATACTTACCTGATATTAACCCATATTTACTATTTACTAAACCCCTGTCAAGAGAGCTTCACTGTCTCTTCAGCACCTGTGTCAATGATTGACAGCAGAGATGGCATCCCATAAAAACCTGATCTGATGTGGAGAGCTGTAAAACACCATGATGAGCTCTAGTAAAATATCTCAAAGGTTAATGATCTCAGGCAATTTGCATCGTCCATCCTCCCATTCTCTTCCCCTGACCATATTTGACACAGAGGGCCTTTCTAATGGAACACTAAGGCAGCTGTCAAAGTCACCACCTCACCAGCTTGAAAACAGCTTCATACACCATGCCAGCAGCTGCCACTCTGCCAGATGCCTGGTTAATATTTCCCCATGTGAAGCCAGTGGAGGACTGAAGTGTAACTACTGTGTATTGACCAGGACATCATCATACTGTCGCCGGGTAACGTGGGTCATTATTACTACACAATGCCAGGGTCTCTGAGTGACTCAACTACAGGGCAACATCCAGGGAAAAGACACATGTTAAATCATGTTATTCTTAAGCAGTAAGGCCCGAGGGGGTGTGGTATATGGCCAATATACCATGGCTACGTGCTGTTCTTAAGCACGATGCAACGTGGAGTGCCTGGATACAGCCCTTAGTCGTGGCATATAGGCAATATATCACAAAAACCTGAGGTTCCTTATTGCTATTATAAAACTGGTTACCAACGTAATTATTGCATTGTCTGTCATACCCTTGGTGTACGGTCCGATGCATTCAGGGTTTGAACCCCCAGTTTATCATTCATGATAACGCCATACAAGAGATATTCTACTGCAGCTGTAATGGACAGAGAATGTGTCTTGCTCTGCCTGATAGGCATTGGCTCTCGCAGAGTTTTCCATGCTGCACATGGCTGCATTTTGTGCCATCGATAATGTCCAAAGTCTAGGCACCCTCCTCTGCCACGCGCCCCGCAAATCATCAACCCAGGCATTCCGCACGCACTCAGCCGGCCTCTATATACAATAGATCTGTCATGCAGTCAGTCCACTGCTACCGCCTGRTARCACAGCGACTTTTAAACAGGGCCTCTAACTCCTGGGGTTTTAATAAGTGGTAGAAAGCTGCGCAGCACCCCTTGATCAGGTGAAAGAATAACCTCAGAGATGACAAAGTCAAAAYCTCCATGGTTACTCAGTGGAATAGGACAAATCCTTAGCCTCGTGACTGTCATGTGTAATTTTGACAAGAGCTTAGTTRAGTGACCCTTTCAAACCCCTATAGGGGAGAGAGTTAATAAGTTTCTGACTGACAAACTCACTGTTGTAAACCTGTTTTTTCAGTCAGTGTGGCAGGGGTGAACAATGCACTCTACTGTCCAGTGGTGTAAAGTACTTAAGTAAAGTACTTAAGTAAAAATACTTTACAGTATTACTTGGGGGGGGGGGTATTTATATTTTTTACAACTTTTATTTCACTACATTCCTAAAGAAAATAATGTACTTTTTACTCCATACATTTTCCTTGACACCCAAAAGTACTTTTTTATTTTTTTATGTTTGACAGGACAGAAAAAAATGTCCAACTCACACACTTATCAAGAGAACATCCCTGGTCATCCCTACTGCCTCTGATCTGGCAGACTCACTAAACACAAATGCTTTGTTTGTAAATTATGTCTTATGTTTGTTTGCGTGTGCCTCTGGCTATCCGTAAAAAAATGTTGTGTAAATTGTGAAGTCTGGTTTGCTTAATATAAGGAATTAGAAATGATTCATACTTTTACTTTTGATACTTAAGTATATTTTAGCAATTACATTTACTTTTGATACTTAAGTATACTTAAAACCAAATACTTTTAGACTTTTATTCAAGTAATATTTTACTGGGTGACTTTCATTTTCACTTGAGTCATTTTCTATTAAGGTATTTTAACTTTTACTCAAGTATGACAATTGGGTACTTTTTCCACCACTGCTACTGTCCACCTGCATTTGAAGTTGGAACAGACTGGGCACCTATGGGATGGCTCTGCCAAGGGTTCGAATTACAAGTCACTCGTAGTGGGTTCGCTAAAAAMAGTAGACCATTGTCAATCACAACAATTATGGGGGATGCCCATGTTGATATTTTAACACGAATGGGTGGGTATGTCCTGATTGGGTACTGAAGTGCCCGGCATCCCCAGACATCCTTTTCATTCAAATCTCTAGTTCTGTCTCTTCTCAGGACACCTTTCCAAAGCAGCTGTTCCTCCTCCATCCCTATGGCTCTCTATCAGTGTGTTAGTATCAGTGTGTTAGTCCTACCCTATCAGGCACCAGGCCTGAGGAGTCAACATGGTTTATCTGTGAGGCCATGCTTCCTGTCTCTGACCTCCACCCAACGTGTTGCAGGCACACAAAATGTCTCCCACATCCAACTGAGCCCAGCCCCAGAGAACCTGTCACTGCACAGATTGACAGAGACAATGATGTAGATTAGATCATACTGCTAGCTCAGAGGGGAGAGGAAAAGGGCTAGGAAAGGATGAGAGGGATGAATAAGTGAAAGAGAACGTTGTGACATCCTGTGTGGCGTCATTCAGGCTGTGGATGGTCAACATGTGACAAACATTTGCTCACACTTTGCTGTCAGYCTGTAGTCKGCTTTGATAACATAACCAAGCTCACCAACACTGCAGAAACCAACATCATACAGGACTGTAGAATATATTATACCCCTGGCCTTTCATAACTCCATAGAATCCCTTTCAGACAGAACACGCACATTATAAACCCTCTGCCTGTATGTGTTGTATAGTCTGTCCTGGTCCTACTCTGTGGTGTCATCGCTGGGCGCAGGTGACGGAGAGTCTCTTTCAGGGTACCAGAGTGTCACCCCCCCCACCCCTATCCTTGGAGGGTGCGGCCCTTTCTCTCATTGTGAAGGAGGGGTTATGAATCCTGAGGGGTATGGAATGAGAAATGGAATGTGGCATTGTAGCATTCTCCCCTCTTGCATCCCAGGGGGCTCCCCTCCCCCTCGTGGGGTCCACTTCCACCCCACCCTGACCTGGCCCTGTGTCGTGGCCCTAACTGTAGGAGAGACGGTGGTGCTGCTCTTTTGGGCCAGAGTCACTCGTTCACTTCACTACAAACCCTCTACCATCCACTCTCTCTCTCACACACACACACACACACACACACACCGCTCCTCAGACAAAGCCACTGGGTCTCAGGAAGAGGGCCATGGTGGGTGTGAATGTATGGCCAGAGTTCCACCCTGGGCCCCAGACAAGACTGGAGACAGAACACACTGAGCAGAGCCAGAAGTCCAGTGACCTGCAGTGAGGGACTTCCAATACACATCTCTGTCCATGTGACGCCTACAATTATAGGCTACTATTTTGTGCAGTAGATCTAAGGCCAAAATCACAGAGTCTGTATGATACAAGTAAACCATTATTAGAGAAGCAGATGTACAGGACTGACCGTAGAGCCTAGAGGGGGTGTGTAAGACAGAGTTAGTTACATAATACACTCACAACCTCCTGAACTCTTACCCTCTACAAACAAATACACACGCATTTACACAAGTTGACACCACACACACACACACACAAGTTGGCACAACATACACACACACACTGACTGCACAGTACACAAATAAATGGATCCTTCTATTGAAACACAATGAATCCTGTGACCCTGTGTTTAGACCTCCACCCTGTCTGTCTTGTCATGTTGACCGTTTCCTCTGGAACACACTGCTCAACAAAGAGGAGGGAAGGAAAGGGTGACTCCCAAACATTCTCACACACACACACATTCACATACAGACACACACACACGTGATTGAGCAAATACACATGAAGACAGACGCCCTACACGCGATCACACATCAAAAACAATGGGGTAATCGGGCTATATAAATGATATCCTGTAGTTCTCCAGTACCCCCAACAGCACACATTTTTGTTGTAACCCCAGACAAACTCACCTCAACTCATTGAGGGCTTGATGATTAGTTGACAAGTTGAATCAGGTGTGCATGTCTGTGCTACAATAAAAAAGTGTACTGTTAGAGATAATGGAGGACTGGAGTTAACACTGTTCTAGTCTACCAGATTTGACCAAAGTTACAAGGAATGCCATCAACTACAGTAAGAGGTTTGACTTTGACTTAAACAGCCCACGTTAGTTAGCATGTTATCCACTAGCAAGCTATCCTATTAGTTTGAACAACACTTTACTGTGTGTATACTGTAGACCAGGGGTACTCAACTCTTACCCTATGAGGTCCGGAACCTGTTGGTTTTCTGTTCTACCTGATCATTATTTGCACACACCTGGCGTCCCAGGTCTAAATCAGTCTCTGATTAGAACTATTGAAAAAAAATCTGTGGAACTGGCTTGAGGTCCAGAGTTGAGTTTGAGGGCTGTAGACTGTAGTAATTGTAGAGAAATGACAGTAATACAGACTAGGAGTTTTCATTGTGACCAGTAGAGGCAACCCATTGTGGAGAGAGCAGAAGAGGGGGAGGGGGTCTGTCTGACTCTCTCTACCTCCACCAACAACAATGACAGGAAACCAGCCTAAACTTTCTGGAGTCTATGTGCTGGCCAAGGCCCCAGGAAAAGATTCCCACAGAAGCAAGCTACGCTTTTAAAGAGCGAGTCACAAAGAGCGAGTCACATTTAAAGAGCGAGTCACAAACTAAGGTGTGGCTGCCCGTTTCCTAAAATATGTATTTTTATTTTCCCTTTTATTTAACTAGGCAAGTCAGTTAAGAACAAATTCTTATTTTCAATGACGGCCTAGGAACAGTGGGTTAACTGCCTTGTTCAGGGGCAGAACGACAGATTTTTACCTTGTCAGCTCGGGGATTCGATCTGGCAACCTTTCGGTTGCTAGTCCAACGCTCTAACCACTAGGCTACAGTAGCCTAAGCAAATCAGGCAAGTCAGTTAAGAACAAATTCTTATTTTACAATGACGGCCTACCGTCATAAGAGAAGTTCATGAAGAGTTTACATATTTTCTTTAAATGGCATAGGACAATGTTATTGAACAGCCATTGTTGATTGTATGGCATCAGCGTCTGGTTGAATAGTTGGTAAAGCTGACATAAATAATGTCAGGCTTTGTGTCGTAACTTGAACATGATGAGGTACACCCAGAGACTTGGTCTGAAATACATAACTCTAACCCAGTAAATAAACTAATACCCACTATAGGTCAATAATCAAACACACTAAATAATCCACCAGGAATGCTTAAAGAAAAGCACTGGTTTCAAATATCTTTACGAATTGCTCGCTCCTTGGTCACCAGATTAAACCATTTAATTAAAGCCATTGTCAACCCACGCACTCCATTCTGTGGGAGATAAAACAATATAGAGAGAGAATCCTCCTACACAGTCACTAAAGTGAGATATTCCTATGCCTGAGGAACCATGTTTTGCTATAACAAAAGCCTCTCCCACTATGGCACACCACAAGGGCCAAAAAGCCTAGAGGCAGTGGGTGTGTCAGTGGTTGATCCATGCTCTTTAATAAGCAGCTTTTATATGAATGAGTAGATTACAGGCTTGGTATCTGGTAGAAACCTGGTGGAAACAGACAGACAGCCAACTGGCATATGCCTACAGGCCTGTCTGCATGTTGCTGCTCTCCAGGCAAAGTCTCTATGCTACTGTTCTCTACAGACTTCCTCCAAGACATGGAARACACACAACGGCCCCTCCCTGAACAGCACAACTCTCTGCCTACTAGTCACAGTTGATTTCATCTGACACACGGAGGACTCTTTCTCTCCTGTAATTTGCCTTTAAAAACAGGTTTATGTAACCAGGCAGTCATTCATGAGGACTCCAGAAACACCAAGCTGACTGGCTGGCTGGCATCCTCCTCAMTCTCCCAGTGGAWTCTCAATGGACCAAAGCSRCTCGGTTGATGTGGGCTTTCCTCAAAAGCAAATGGAGGGAATTAGGTGCCTCACGCACACAAAACAATAACAACACAAACAGATAAGATAGATACTGTGGATAGAAAATAAACTTAGAGGCTCAACTCAAGGCATGCATCACACCCTTATTTTCATATTTTATCAGATGTTTAGAGTGGCTTTAATGACAGATCCCATAGGATCCAGCCAGTATGACAAGAGGCACCTAAATCTATTAACGGTGTAATAAGGGCAGACAAAATATAACTTGTTGTGACTTGTGTGCTGGTTTACTGCATCCCTCCCCACTCCACTGCATTTTACAATGGGAGTTACATTTTACTGCAGGGAAAACAGAGAAAGCCCTTTGAATCCAATGGCTTGTTGTGTGTGCAGTGGCCACTTAAATGGCTATCAGAGAAGGAATAGACAATCAAACTCAGAGTGCTGGAAAGATTATCTCTGTCCTTGGTTTCTAACAACAGAGAAGACTGCAATTCCTGATTGCATTCAAAACGTTCCATCTCTACTTTCCTCCTCTCCATTGCTTCACACCCCTGTTTCTCACTTTGCCTCTCACACACACAGACCAACACTCAACATGGATAGCACACACCACATCAGTGTAACCAAGGCAACTCCTCCTTGGTTTCCGAAGAGGGCGTTCCTCTTGGTCCCTTTTGTTTTTCTTCAAAGACAGGGACAGGCAGTTGCTAAAGACGTCAGTGAGACTGCTAAACCAACATGCACCACCCAGGCCATGTGTGTGTGCGTGTGTGTGTGTGTGTAATGTCACACTGACTGCATGGGCCAGGGTAGAGGAATGCCGGACAGGATGCAGGCAGAAAATTCCTGGAACATAGTAATATTGTCTAAGGCTGAGTTGTGTCACTGCCAGTGTTCATATATATAGGCTTACCACTTATGATCTTCTCAACCTTCAAGCATTAAAGC
The DNA here is from genome assembly GCF_002910315.2 of Salvelinus sp. IW2-2015. NCBI lineage: Eukaryota > Metazoa > Chordata > Actinopteri > Salmoniformes > Salmonidae > Salvelinus > Salvelinus sp. IW2-2015. Next base: position 472,323 of record NC_036860.1, read on the forward strand.
AGTAGGTTGAGTTTCTTTAAAGGTCCAAAGCCACCGTTTATATCTCAATATGAAATCATTTCTGTGTAACAATGAAGTAACTTACTGTGATTATTTTTAACAATTTTAATTGAATACAAACAAAAATAGCTTCTTAGCAAAGAGCAAAGAGCAAGCAATAATTTTGCTCGGAATGCTGTCAATAACAGCTGAAATCTGAAATCTAGCTGTTATTGACAGAGAGGATTAGACCTCTCTTTCTTATTGGTATATTAACTCATTTACCATCTGGTATTGTCACCAGGAAGGCCAAAACTCCATCCCACCAAAACAGGCTGTAATTTCAGGTGGTCTTTTTAAACAGCTCTTACACTAAAAGGGCATCATCATCATTTTCACAAATACACAGTATTATTCCAACCTCATAGTGTGGAAATATATKTAAAACAGATCAAAATCACATTTTTGCCTGCACTGGGCCTTTAAACTGTCAAGTAATGTATTCTCTCTAACTATTTCATTTAGAAAGCAAGCAAACACACTAGAAACCAGGGAAACATTAAATGTCCAATATGAAAACTATAATTCAACCAATGAAATATGAGCGGTACAGAAGTGGGCTTGTTTGTTCATGGAGCACTTCCTTCTGATGTGCGTACCAGTGTTAAGTATAATACCACAACTCCATTAGACCATCTGGGTGAGTTTGAAAGTAAACAGAGGAACAATCGGTGTGTATTTCTAAGAGAAACAACATAACTGCGGCTGTTTTTCTATGGTGCTTGAGTACTGTTCCAGGACCTGTAGATGCTCTCCAAGTGAGGGTCATTTACAGTAATACATTTACATGAACATTAATACACAGTACATTGTTTCCATGAGCTTCAATTGCTCTAGTCTATAGAGTTAACGAATGTGCTATTGTGGTCTGATGTACTGTAACATGTTCAGCTGTTGAGGGGATCTGATAGATTGTTCAACATTGCACAACAGTATTTCTGTGCCTTTATGTGGCACAAGTCCTCTACCTTCCACAGTAATGTCTGTCACCGGGCCCTTGACTGGGCCTCTGCCTTGTAGTGTTAACACACAGCACTGATAAGAGATGAGGCAGACGCAGCATTTAACTACCCTGCAGACACAGAGTCACAGCCAGGACACAGCAGGGCCTATAGGTGGGGTGGATTTGCTGTGTTTTTGGATATTGGGATGAAACATGGAAGTTAAGGGTGAGGGAAACAGGGTTCTCATAAGGTTTCTTAGATGACCCCCATTACCATCCCTGCAAGTTCAGAGATTAAACCCTGTTGGAAATTCTGCTCTTAATATTGATTAATTTAATGAGAGCACAGGGGGTAACTCCTTTATTGGAAGGGTAATGCTGGAGGAGTTTAAGTCACAAACATGTCAACTGTATCCGGTACATGTACACATAGTATACACAGGATATGCAGGATGTATAGGAGCCCCTTGAGCAGCCCATAAGATGCTGCACATGTGTCTGGCTGGCTGCATCCTATCCAACACATGAGTGGGCTGGTCATGGCTGGGCACTGCAGGGTATGGTAGTGAGACTGTTGTTTAGACTGTTATGGTAGCAAATCACTCAGCAGTGAGATTCACTCGGAACTCCACATTGGAACACAAACACCCAAACAGACAGTGCAGTGTCAGTGAAGAAGTCTGGGTTATTACGTCACAGCAATAGAGGAACCAGAGAGAGGGGCTGAGAGGGGCTGGGAGAGCCCCAGGGGTAAACATCCGGGACACGGCGGGGGGGCACAGATGTTTTGGAGTGCCCCTCTTTTCTTCAGTGTTTGAATGAACCCACGTCATGTGCATGGTGTTAGCTAGAGGGTATTAAGAGGACGTGAAGACTAAATGTCGTCCCTTAAAGAATAAATAAAGTTAGAAACAGATATTGAACAATGTGAGGAGCATTTGAAGAGTTGATTTATCCACAATTTTTATGTGTTTTTGTTGTGTTTTTTTTTCACTAGAAATTATTGCCTATTGGTACCTTCATGTGTGTGTAAAATATTACTGTTCTCAGATTTAAAAAAATATATAGAATATTCAAATGTGTTATTTAGAAAACGCTATACAGTCATGGCCAAAAGTTTTGAGAATGACACAAATATTAATTTCCACAAAGTTTGCTGCTTCAGTGTCTTTAGATATTTTTGTCAGATGTTACTATGGAATACTGAAGTATAATTACAAGCATTTCAAAGTGCTCAAAGGCTTTTATTGACAATTACATGAAGTTGATGCAAAGAGTCAATTATTTGCAGTGTTGACCCTTCTTTTTCAAGACCTCTGCATCCGCCCTGGCATGCTGTCAATTAACTTCTGGGACACATCTGACTGGTGGCAGCCATTCTTGCATAATCAATGCTTGGAGTTTGTCAGAACTTGTGGGTTTTGTTTGTCCACCCGCCTCTTGAGGATTGACCACAAGTTCTCAATGAGATTAAGGTCTGGGGAGTTTTCCTGGCCATGGACCTAGAATATCGATGTTTTGTTCCCGAGCCACATGTTATCACTTTTGCCTTGGAAAAGGTGCTCCATCATGCTGGAAAAGGCATTGTTCATCACCAAACTGTTCCTGGATGGTTGGGAGAAGTTGCTCTCGGAGGATGTGTTAGTACCATTCTTTATTCATGGCTTGGTTCTTAGGCAAATTGTGTGTGAGCCCAATCCCTTGGCTGAGAAGCAACCCCACACATGAATGGTCTCAGGATTCTTTACTGTTGGCATGACACAGGACTGATGGTAGCGCTCACCTTGTTCTCTCCGGACATGCTTTTTTTCCGGATGCCGCAAACAATCGGAAAAGGGATTCATCAGAGAAAATGACTTTACCCCAGTCCTCACAGTCCAATCCCTGTACCTTTTGCAGAATATCAGTCTGTCCCTGATGTTTTTCCTGGAGAGAAGTGACTTCTTTGCTGCCCTTCTTGACCCAGGCCATTCTCCAAAATTCTTCACCTCCCTGTGCGTGCAGATGCACTCAACCTGCCTGCTGCCATTCCTGAGCAAGCTCTGTACTGGTGGTGCCCCGATCCCGCAGCTGAATCAACTTTAAGGACGGTCCTGTCGCTTGCTGGACTTTCTTGGGCGCCCTGAAGCCTTCTTCACAACAATTGAACCGCTCTCCTTGAAGTTCTTGATGATCCGATAAATGGTTGATTTAGGTGCAATTTACTGGAGCAATATCCTTGCCTGTGAAGCCCTTTTGTGCAAAGCAATGATGACGGCACGTGTTTCCTTGCAGGTAACCATGCTTGACAGAGGAAGAACAATGATTCCAAGACCACCCTCCTTTTGAGCTTCCAGTCTGTTATTCGAACTCAATCACATGAACAGAGGATCTCCAGCCTTGTCCTCGTCAACACTCACACCTGTGTTAACGAGAGAATCACTGACATGATGACAGCTGGTCCTTTTGTGTGGCAGGGCTGAAATGCAGTGGAAATGTTTTTGGGGGATTCAGTTCATTTGCATGGCAAAGAGGGACTTTGCAATTAATTGCAATTCATCTGATCACTCTTCATAACATTCTGGAGTATATGCAAATTGCCATCATACAAACTGAGGCAGCAGACTTTGTGAAAATTAATATTTGTGTCATTCTCAAAACTTTTGGCCACGACTGTATATCCATTGTTTAGTTGGAATGTTTGTAAACTGTGTATTTGACTGTGATATAGTGCCTTCTGAAAGAATTCACACCCCTTGACTTTTTCCACATTTTGTTGTGTTACAAAATGGTATTAAAATTGATTGAATTGTCTTTTTTTGTGTCAACGATCTACACAAAATACTCTAATGTCAAAGTGGAAGAAAAATCCTAAAATTTGTACAAAGAAAATATGAAAAATAAAACAAGAATATATCTTCATTAGATAAGTATTCAAACCACTGAGTCAATTTATTTTAGAATCACCTTTGGCAGCGATTACAGCTGTCAGTCTTTCTGGGTAATTCTCTAAGAGCCTTCCACACCTGGATTGTGCAACATTGGCCCATTATTTTCAAAATTCTTCAAGCTCAATGATTGGTGATCATTGCTAAACAACCATTGTCAGGTCTTGCCATAGATTTTCAAGCAGATTTAAGTAACTCAGGATTTAAGCCACTCAGGAATATTCACTGTCTTCTTGGTAAACAATTCCAGTGTAGATTTGGCTTTGTGCTATAAGGTTATCGTCCTGCTGAAATGTGAATTAATCTCCCAGTGTCTGGTGGAAAGCAGACTGAACTACATTTCCTCCAGGATTTTGCCTGTGCTTATCTCCATTCCCTTTCTTTTTTTATCCTGAAAAACTACCCGGTCCTTAACGATTACAAGCATACCCATAACATGATGCATAACAGTTTGTATTCTGGACAAAAAGTTGCTTTGTCACATTTTTTGCAGTATTACTTTAGTGCCTTGTTGCAAACAGGATGTATGTTTTGGAAAATTGTTATTCTGTACAGGCTTTCTTCTTTTGACTCTGTCAGTTAGGTTAGTATTGTAGAGTAACTACAATGTTTCTGATCCATCCACCGTTTTCTCCTATCACAGCCGTTCAACTCTGTACCTGTTTTAAAGTCACCATTGCCCTCCTGGTGAAATCCCTGAGGGGTTTCATTCCTTTTCCGGCAACTGAGTTAGGAAGGATGCCATTATCGTTGTAGTGACTGGGTGTATTGATACACCATCCAACATGTAACTTCAACATTGTAACTTCACAATGCTCAAATGGATATTCAATGTCTGCTTTTACATTTTTTACCAATAGGTGCCCTTCTTTGCGATGCATTGGAAATCCTCCCTGGTCTTTGTGGTTGAAATTCACTGCTCGACTGAGGAACCTTACAGTACTTGTATGTGTGGGGTACAGAGATGAGGTAGTAATTCTAAAATAATGTTTAACACTATTATTGCACACAGAGTGAGTCCATGCAACGTATTATGTGATTTGTTAAGCAAATGTTTACTCCTGAACTTATTTAGGCTTGTCATAACAAAGGTGTAGAATAATTACTGACTCAAGAAATGTCAGCTTTTAATTTTTTATTAATTTGTAAAAAAAATCTAAAAACATAATTCCACTTTGACATTATGGGGTAAACTGTATAAGCCAGTGACAACAAATCTAAACTAAATCCATTTTAAATGCAGGCTGTAAAACAACCAAATGTGGAATAAGTCAAGCGGTGTGAATACTTTCTGAAGGCACTGCACTAACTGTATGTTGCTCTGGATAAGATGAATAAAATGTCAAATCTAAACGTTTTACATACAGATCTCATATAATAAAAATAACTCAATTAAATATTGATGTCACAAATGTATAATTTGTTCAGTTCTTTAATAAACAAAATGTTATTTGTTAAATTTCACTGTGTAAAACCTAGCAGAACTACTTATTTCTCTGAGAGTGACACGGATATATAGCGTTTTGCTAAAAAAAAAATGTAAAGCTAATTTATCCCTCTGAAATGAATAGATTTTTTGAAATACACGTCTGTCAATGAACAACCTCGTGACATGATGAGATAGTGAAAAAACACACCAATCTCTTTCATAAGTTATTTAAACAATAAAAGCTACTTTACCAACATTTCTGAAAATGGATATATAGCATTTTGGAATGAAACTCTTCATTTGTTTTCAWAGACAGCGGTAGGTCATAATCAAGGACTAAGAACTGTATTTTCATTTGTTTCTTGTGTTCAATTGTGGGTGCATTACATTGCGAGTCATGAAAACATAAAGACGCCAGACATATGTTCGATGTGGTGTGTTCAAAGATATCTGCTTCAGTAAACCTCAAATTCTTTCTCTTCAACCCCAATGTCAAGTGTCAGTTCTTTTTCAAACCTCAGAACAACACAAAAAATGTTGTTGCCCTTTCCCACAAATGTGTGTGGTGTGCAGCTGCACTGTCAAATTAACTTGAACTCGAGTCTGAAACAGGCTGTTTGTCCTT
>NC_036860.1:484729-569137 GCF_002910315.2 Salvelinus sp. IW2-2015
AATCCCTAGGACAGTGTCAGTGGTACTATTACGCAAACTGTAACTGAATCTGTAGTGTATATTTGCAGAATATAGCTTACTGTGACCACCGGGCTACATCAATGACCCAAAATAAGAATTTCATTGATTATTCAGGTTTTGCACTTTGGCACACTCACCTTCTCAGAGTTGATGCTCAGCTTTTTCTCAACATGGCTATGGAGCTCTACGTGGCCATGGAGCTCTCCGTTATTTTCCGGGATGGGTGTGGATTCTCTCGGTGTCCCGCATGGTGTCCCGTTCTCCTTAACGTCTTCGCTTTCTGACTCGTCGTCGCTGGGTAAAGGAATGCGCTCCGTGACATATTCTTTGAGACACTTCATCTTGTGTTTTTTCAACAGTTGCTCAGTGTCCTGGTCGACAACAATGAGCTCGAGCTGGCCCACCGTGGCTCTTATCCGGGACACAACCTGTTGATGGCTCTCGCTCTCCACGTTCTCCCCGTTCACGAACACTAGTCGGTCCCCCGCGCGAATCCCAGAAGTTTCAGACGGACTGTCGGGCTCCACAAGCCGTATGAACTGCCCGGTCTTACCCTTCTCACCATGGAGATGGAACCCATAACCATTGTCTCCTTTCTCCAGCAGGCAGAGTCTTGGCCGATTATCTTCGCTTTTGCTGGGCATAGTTTCTGCTATTTATTTCACCAATTCAACCCGTTGCTTGTGAGAATGATCGTTCACTAGCTGGAAGTTGCCAAGTAAACTCAGTTTGGGATGCTGAGCACGAGTGGTACCCGTCAACAGGAATCTCTCTACCGTTCTCAAGGAAGAGCGCCTGGCATCCAATCGGTCTGTTTATGAGGCGCCGTCCGTGGTGACTGGATGTCACCTGCAGTCGCAACTCACTTTCAAAGCAACTCCTAAACGTTGTGCATACAGGGGATGTATGCCAACCCAAGATGTGTCGCCAAAACCTGAAGAGCTACTAACTATATGTATGCGTTGACTTTTCTCCAAAACTCTATTCTCTAATCTGACACTGAATTAAACTCAGTAGACTACTTTATAAAGGTCAGTGACGTAGGTGGAGAAGACAGATAGTAACACCAATCACTACTCAAATACCCCAGGAGGAGGGAGGCGCATAAATTAATGGGGCATGCATGCTATTGGCCGTAATGATCGACAAGTGTATGCGCAAAAATGTATTGCCGCTGCTGCGCTGCTGCCATGTTGTGACAAATGCATGTGGTCCTTCTGTAAACATATGGTACTGTATCAAAGGAGGTTGGTGGTACGGTATCAACAACATCAAACATATGGTACTGTATCACAGGAGGTTGGTGGTACGGTATCAACAACATCAAACATATGGTACTGTATCACAGGAGGTTGGTGGTACGGTATCAACAACATCAAACATATGGTTTCCAGGTGTTTGATGCCATTCTATTCGCTCAGTTCCAGCCATTATTATGAGCCGTCCTCCCCTCAGCAGCCTCCACTGTACTGCATATTCCTGATGTTGAAATATGCTTTATACTTATAGATTACAAATATTATGATCAGGAGAAGACATATGCATTTGCTCCTTCTCTCTCCCTCCCCCTCGCTCTATGTCTGTCTGTCTCTGTGAGAACACACACTCACTGACAGACAGACAGAAACTCTTCTGAATAGGCCTACCTCACCACCCTGCAATTCTGAAGAAATGCAAACCTATATGTAACAGTTTAACTTTATGGCGTCCCCTCACCCCGACCCGGGCGCGAATCAGTGACCCTCTGCACACATCAACAACAGTCACCCACGAAGCATCGTTACCCATCGCTCCACAAAGGCCACGGCTCTTACAGAGCAAGGGGAACCACTACTTCAAGGTCTCAGAGCAAGTGACGTCACAGATTGAAAAGCTATTAGCGCGCACCACCGCTWACTAACTAGCCATTTCACAACGGTTACATATATGTGGAAGGAAGGGGCCTAGACCCTCCTTGAGAAATGCTCTATTACATCATCACTAAAACGGCAAGGACCTCACTGACCCAAAACCACAGCAGAGTTGTTACTTCTCTATACTGGGACATTTGCCAGGTACACTTATCAATGCATGGTAATGTCCTTAATATAATATATTGATGACTCACTATAATTTATTGATGACTCACTCATAGGCCTATCATCTCAAACTATGTATACAGAAAGGCTGATGGTCAGGTGCTATGTGATGTTTCTGAGGAATTAATGATTCTTGTTTGTGTTTGATTTAATCGTTGGTACAGCTGTACAACTGTGTGGAGGAGGAAGAGTTCCTAGGAGGTTTATGGTCTATGGSATTGATAGACTGGATGGGGAGGGGAGAGCTAGATTCCAGGTACAATGCTGAGCCAGGTACAATGAGTAATGGGTGTTCTGCCTGGCACCACCATCTCCACTACAGACTCCACTATCCAGGTTGATGTAGCCCTGCAACTCAGCTCAAACTGAACCTCTTTCGTACAGTACCAGTAAATAACCCTTTTCAAATTACAAGGCTGTGAGGATTCCCATAATCTCACATTCATCTCTATATGTGGTGGTTTGAAATAAACATGTTCTGTCTGTCTCAATAAGTGGATGTATTACTGGCTTGTTTTTTAAATATATATATATATTAAATGATTCAGTAGGATGTATTTCACAACACAATCCAGTCCCTTTGTGACTTTGTGTATGTTTGGAGCTATTTGTGTGAAACAAATAATGAGTGGTGATGGAGCGACTGTCTTTAAAAATCAACGAATCCCTTTGAAAACGGCCTATGTGGCATTGATATGAGTCAGAAACAGTGTGTCAAAATTGACTACAAAGTGTAAATAGGATCATTTTGGTCATAAAGTCAGTCTTGTCTAAAACTGAGTGTGGAACATCCGTGCGTCACAACTGGTAATGAAGGTTGGGTTTTGATTTGACGAGTTTCATTTGCCTACTAACATGGGGTGAACAGCTGCAGTGAATGCTCTCTATCCAATAGCATAGACAGTGAGACAGACCTGCCCAGCAGCTCCGACTTTGTTTACATAAGACAACGTGTGTTGCATTTCTTTACTTGAGAAATACTGTACCACACACTTCAGTTCGATGTAAAATCACGCAACTAAAACATCCTAGTCAAAAACGTCAAAATGAATTACAGATTTCTTGAGTAATATTAGATTCATTATGGTGATTTTGAGGCTTCTCATGGCGGACAAACAWKATTAACCAAACGCGGAATCGGTCAGGAAACACCCCAAGACTGAAATCTTGTTTTTCTACAGAAAAACACACCTGCCAATCAACGTGTTCAGTGGCTCTTTAAAATGTAACGCCCTATTATTATTTGAAAAGCAATGCTGCCACCTGGTGGGAGGCAACTTCAGTACAACACATCCCATCCACCCACAGCAGGGATCATCAACTAGATTCAGCCGCTGGCCGATTTTTTTCTGGAGCGGTTGGTTGGGGGCTGGCACAATGTTTGACTAAAACATAATACTTTCAAACCTTACTTTCATTTGTATACGATATTGTGTCTCTATTATGCGTGGGAATACTTAGGTACATATTTCTTAAATTAAAATAACTTGAAGCTGGTTTCCTGGTATTTTTAGTCTTTTATGTCCAACAATGAAAATTCCACCCAAAAAACAGTACCAGTCCAAAGTTTGTGAAATGCTTACTTACAAGCCCTTAACCAACAATGCAGTTTTAAGAAAAACAAGTGTTAAGTAAAAAATAGATGAGTAAAACATTTAAAATAATAATAATTAAAGAGCAGCAGTAAAATAACAGTAGCGAGGTTATATACAGGGGGTACCGGTACAATGAGTCAATGTGCGAGGGCACAGGTTAGTTGAGGTAATTGAGGTAATATGTACATGTAGGTAGAGGTAAAGTGACTATGCATAGATAATAAACAGAGACTAGCAGTGGAGTAAAATAAGGGGGGGGATTAGCTGTTCAGGAATCTTATGGTTTGGGGATAGAAACTGTTAAGATAGTTTGTTGGTGATGTGAACGCCAAGGAACTTGAATCTCTCAACCTGCTCCACTACAGCCCCGTCGATGAGAATGGGAGCATGCTTGGTCCTCCTTTTCCTGTAGTCCACAATCATCTCCTTTGTCTTGATCACGTTGAGGGAGAGGTTGTTGTCTGGCAACCACAACGGCCAGGTCTCTGACCTCCTCCCTATAGGCTGTCTCATCGTTGTCGTGATCAGGCTACCACTGTTGTGTCGTCTACAAACTTAATGATGGTGTTGGAGTCGTGCCTGGCCATGCAGTCAAGGATGAACAGGGAGTACAGGAGGGGATGGCACGCACACCTGAGGGGTCCCCATGTTGAGGATCAGAGTGGCAGATGTGTTGTTATCTACCTTACCACCTGGGGGCGGCCCGTCAGGAAGTCCAGGATCCAGTTGCAGAGGGAGGTGTTTAGTCCCAGGGTCCTTAGCTTATTGATGAGCTTTGAGGGCATTATGGTGTTGAACGCTGAGCTGTAGTCAATGAATAGCATTCTCACATAGGTGTTCCTTTTTGTCCAGGTGGGAAAGGGCAGAGAGGAGTGCAATAGAGATTGCGTCATCTGTGGATCCTTTGGGGCGGTATGCAAATTGGAGTGGGTCTAGGGTTTCTGGGATAATGGTGTTGATGTAAGCATGACCAGCCTTTCAAAGCACTTCATGGCTACAGACGTGAGTGCAACGGGTCATAAGTCATTTAGGCAGGTTACCTTAGTGTTCTTGGGCACAGGCATTATGGTGGTCTGCTTGAAACATGTTGGTATTACAACTCAGTCAGGGACAGGTTGAAAATGTCAGTGAAGACACTTGCCAGTTGATCAGCACATGCTCAGAGTACACATTCTGGTAATCCGTCTGGCCCTGCGGCCTTGTGATGTTGAACGGTTTAAAGGTCTTACTCACATTAGCTACGGAGAGCGTGATACACAGTTGTCCGGAACAGCTGATGCTCTCATGATGCTTCAGTGTGGCTAGCCTCGAAGCGAGCATGAAATAATTTAGCTCGTGTCACTGGGCAGCTCACGGCTGTGCTTCCCTTTGTAGTCTGTAATAATTTGCACGCCTGCACATCCGACTAGCATCGGAGCGGGTGTAGTATGATTCAATCTTAGTCCTGTATGATGCTTGCCTGTTTGATGTTCATCGGAGGCATAGCAGGGTTTCTTTAAGCGTCTGGGTTAGATCCCACTCCCTGAAACTGGCAGCTCTACCCTTTAGTTCAGTGCGGATGTTGCCTGTAATCAATTACTTCTGGTTGGGTATGTCACGTACGGTCACTGTGGGGACGACATCATCGATGCACTTATTGATGAAGCAGTGCTGATGTGGTGTACTCCTCAATGCCAACGGAAGAATCTCAACCACCTTCATGAGGTAGTCTCCTGGAATGCATTTCAATTAACAGGTGTGCCTTGTTAAAAGTTAATTTGTTGAATTTCTTTCCTTCTTAATGCGTTTGAGCCAATCAGTTGTGTTGTGACAAGATAGGAGTGGTATACAGAAGATAGCCCTATTTGGTAAAAGACCAAGGTTATATTATGGCAAGAACAGCTCAATTAAGCATGGAGAAATGACAGTGCATCATTATTTTAAGACATGAAGGTCAGTCAATGCGGGAAAATTTCAAGTGCAGTTGCTAAACCCATCAAGCGCTGTAAGGAAACCGGCTCTCATGAGGACCGCCACAGGAAAGGAAGACTCAGAGTTACCTCTGCTGCAGAGTATAAGTTCATTAGAGATACCAGCCTCAGAAATTGCAGCCCAAATAAATGCTTCACAGAGTTCAAGTAACAGACACATCTCAACATAAACTGTTCAGAGGAGACTGCGTGAATCAGGCGTTCATGGTCGAATTGCTGCAAAGAAATCACTACTAAAGGACACCAATAATAAGAAGATACTTGCTTGGGCCAAGAAACACGAGCAATGGACATTAGACCGGTGGAAATCTGTCCTTTGGTCTGATGAGTCCAAATTTCAGATTTTTGTTTCCAACCGCTGTATCTTTGTGAGACGCAGATCAGGTGAACAGATGATCTCCGCATGTGTGGTTCCCACCGTGAAGCATGGAGGAGGTGTGATGGTGCTTTGCTGGTGACACTGTCAGTGATTTACTTTGAATTCAAGGCACACTTAACCAACATGGCTACCACAGCGTTCTGCAGCGATACGCCATCCCATCTGGTTTGCCCTTAATGGGACAATCATTGATTTTTCAACAGGACAATGACCCAACACACCTCCAGGCTGTGTAAGGGCTATTTGACCAGGAAGGAGAWTGATGGAGTGCTGCAACAGATGACCTGGCCTCCACAATCTCCCAACCTCAACCCAATTGAGATGGTTTGGGGTGAGTTGGAATGCAGAGTGAAGAAAAAGAAGCCAACAAGTGCTCAGCATATGTGGGAATTGCTTCAACACTTTTGGAAAAGCCTTCCAGGTGAAACTGGTTGAGAGAATGCTAAGTTTGAAAAGCTGTCATCAAGGCAAACAGTGGCTACTTTGAATAATCAAAAATATATATTTTTGGTTTCTCCATATGTTATTTCATAGTTGTGATGTCTTCAATATTATTCTACAATGTAGAACATAGTAAAAATATAGAAAACCCCTTGAGTAGTTGTGTCCAAACATTTGACTGGTGCTGTATATATATATTTTTTTGCTCAGAAAACTTGGGGGGGTCAAATAAAACCACCAGTGGCCGCCAGTTGGGAAACCCTGACCTATTTCCTCCTCCCCAGAGACTCAAAGAACAGATATACAAACACACACTGCAATAAAACACCACCATCTTCATTACAAAAAATAGTTTTTATATACTGTACGATAACAAAGCACTTTTCCATGGCACTTTGTGATCACTGTGACATCTCCATAGAGTGACAATAATTGTGACATCAAGCAAATTCAATAAGCAAACATTCATAATGAACCAAATACAAAGGAACATTTTACACAATGCAACCCATGAACAACCCATGTACAGTAGAGACACAACACCAACAACGTCCATTAATGATGACTGATAGAGGCTCCACAACAACAGTGTCTGAGGGAGCTCTCTCATTGGTGGATGGCACGTTTAAAAGCAAATCAAAACTCATGCTGGAACTTCTGACCACCACCTCAATTAACATTTGACCACAACATTTCAGAAAATAATTTTAATTTGGAGTATAATTACAAAATGACTGTCATTAGACATATTTTTAGTCGGTAGAGGCCGCATCTGGGACACGCTGTGTATGACACCGCAGTAGTAGAGGGTACTCCTCATACAACATGTATAATGGCATTTAGTCCTGAATAGAACGTGGTGAAACATATGAAGCCATGAGCCCCAAAAAATCTGTATTTTATTCCAGCTAACATCTTTACATAAAGTGATCAGATCATTTCTTCATTTCTTTGTAAATATGGCAATATTGGGGRAAGAAATTCCATTTGGATTTCCAATCCTTCCTTATGGCAATAATGAGTAAGGCTGACASGCTGCAGCTGCAGCATGTGATACACATGAACTAAATGATCTGAGCATGTTTCAAATATAAATTCACATTTTAAATACACTGGTAATGGATTTCTATCCAACTGAAAACACTGACATGMTTTTTCTCCTGATAGGGGTAGAATGAGGGTTGTCTAGTMYCCATAGGCTTTCCAAGTAGGTGGGGAGCAGACCAGGTGCTCTCTTTTTRACAATGTGGTTGCTCTGCTCTTTTTGACTACTCGCTATCTGATGATGCTATTTTAGGGGGACTGRCTCCCTACTGCTCTATGTCTCTCTCTCTATCTCCCTCCTTCTGTAGATGTTTGTGTCTCTCTCTTGCTCCTCTCTCACTGTGGCCTGGTGTGGTGTAACAGTTGGTGAGAGGTTTAGCTACATGTAGCCACCACAGCAGCCAGACTTCTGCTTCTCAGACGCAATGTAGTCGTGGATCTGGAACTTGGGCTCGTTGGGCTGCTGGGCAGCTCTGTGCTTCAACTCCCTGAGAGAGAGAGCGAGTGAGAGAGAGAGTGAGAGAGKGAGAGAGAGTGAGAGAGTGAGAGAGAGAGCGAGAGTGTGTGGGATGGAGCAGTGCAGAGCAGAGAAATTGAAAACATAAGGGAAAAGAGAAGGAGAGATGAGGAACATAATTTGGCAATATGTCTTTGCCCTTTCACATACAGTGCAACTTTCATTTAGAAATGACATGAGTCGTGACTTACTTTGCTACAGCCAGGAAGGCCAGCTCTACATTGACTCCAGTCTTGGCACTGGTCTCCATGAAAGGGACTCCATATTCCTGAAAAGCATCCAGGGCTTTTAATGGCACTACTCAAGTACACCCCATTCATCATATGAATGAACTCACTACCAAACACTCAGAGTGATACATCTCTCCAACACTTGAMGGAACATCAGTTCACAAGTGCAGTTTATAAATCAACATTTCAAGCTRGTTTTCATTTCACAGTGCTGTACAGTTGCTTTTGAAGAGGTTACTTGGTGTTTTGCAGTAGGAGAGTGGAGCAAACCCTTAAGTGGGCCTTGTCTCTTACCTTGGCCAGCTTCTCTCCCTCCTCACGCTTGATGACCCTCTCTCCGGCCATGTCCGTCTGTTTGGACAGAGCAGAGGAGAGTCATGGACACAACTAGTCCATTAGATCCAGAGAGGCACCACTACATCAGCCCACACAAGCCCCAGCAGTTCCCAGGGCAGTCTCCAGGCTGCCTCTGAGTGTCTGACCACAGGCCAAACACTGCTCAGAGAGAAATGTGCCCTGTCCTGCTGCTCTCCCCAGCTCTGGGAATAAATMATGTCTGGTGGAACGTGACAGCAATGACCCAGTGTCTCTGTAGTAGCACCACCAGAGGGGGCACATGATCTATGGGTGCTGCTGAACTGGAGATGCCACCAGTTCTATTTGAAATCATCACAACACATGTGTTCACTAGTAACGTTCTAATTCAGCTTCAATATAAACTCAGAGGCTGAGACACTGTGTGTGTGGGTGTGTGTAATTAGGCTACAAAGTCAATAGCAGAGACAAATATGTTTCTGTGTGTTGTGTTCTTATTGTTACTTTTTGGTATGACGACTTCTCTTGATACACTCTACAAATCCAAAATGATGTCTAGCTCACACCTTGTTGCCGAGCAACATGATGACCACATCCTTCTGAGCATACTCATGAACTTCAGTCAGCCAGGCCTATATGGGAGGGGGGGAAGAGAGAGAGAGAGAGAGAGAGAGAGAGAGAGAGAGAGAAAGAGAGCGAGAGAGAGATTTAAAAATGAGATTAGTCAGTAAAAATGCCAGTGCTAAAGGAGATCCTCTCTACAAAAACATAATCAATTTCTCTGCTCTGCTGCTTTGGTAACTACTCTCTATTCGGCCATTCTGAGCTGCACATCCTCTTATCCCCAAACCTTCAAAAACTTAAAAGATGGCTTCAGTAACTTCAGTAATGTAATGTGGAGGCCATATATTACTTGGCATGTAAAATGAATTCTGGGTTCTTCCTCTAAAAGGGGGCTTATGAGAAGACGTGAGGAGATAAGAAGGAGGAGTGAAGAGTGACATGATAGGTTTCTCACCCTGATGTTGTCAAAGGATGACTTGCTGGTGATGTCATAGAGCAGGAGGAGGGCTGAGGAGAGAAAGGCAGAGAGTCTCACACAGCCATGTGTTCTTAGCATTCTACAACACACACAACCAGGAAGTGTTTTAATAGAGCAGAGATTACCCTGTGCGTCTCTGTAGTAGGCGTGCGTGACACTGCGGAATCTCTCCTGTCCTGCAGTATCCCAGATCTGGGGAAAAGAGGTGAAACAAATTAATTATAACAATGTAATAAACCTGGAAAACGGGACAATATCCGAACCAGCAGCAACCAATGAGCATGCAAGTCATAATGGGAATACGTGAAATTAATGATCAATATATTTTACAGTGTAATACATTAGAATAGTCACGTGGCTTATTTATTTTATATTTTACCAGGTAAGTTGATTGAGAACACATTCTCATTTACAGAAATTACGTGGGGAATAGTTACATGGAAGAGGAGGGGGATGAATGAGCCAATTGGAAGCTGGGGATGATTAGGTAGCCATGATGGTACAACGGCCAGATTGGGAATTTAGCCAGGACACCGAGGTTAATACCCCTAATCTTACGATAAGTGGCATGTGATCTTTAGTGACCACAGAGAGTCAGAAGACACCCGTTTAACATCCCATCCAAAAGACGGCACACTATACAGGGATATATCCCCAATCACTGCCCTGGGACCAGAGGAAAGAGTGCCTCCTACTGGCCCTCCAACACCACTTCCAGCAGCATCTGGTCWCCCATCCAAGGACCAACACTGCTTAGCTTCAGAGGCTAGCCAGCATTGGGATGCAGGGTGGTGTGCTGCTCAGACAAAACCCACCGAAGGCATTTAAATGTTTGGCACCTCTCAGCCAGCATTGTTAATAAAACAGGATATGATAACAACGTATTTGCAATAGATAAGCTGTGGGTACATAGGGACACTTGCGTGTTGACCACATACGCCACTGCCCACTGTGTAATATTATGATACTGACTGTGGTTTAATGAATTAGACTGGTAGGGATAGGATCACAGGAATAGTGGCATCAATGTTGGGTGTAGAGGTCCCTGCTCTCTCACCTGGAGTTTGACCTTCGCGTTGTCCACCGTAACAACTTTATTCTGATGAGGAGAGGAAACAGTTAACCACAGGACTGTCTATGGGGGTCTCTTTGCATAATAGAGAGACTCAGACAAAACACATCACAGGTATTTAAATATTAAGAAGCTTCAGAAAGCAAGAATATTCTAAAGAACAAACAGAGCGGAAATGGCACAGCATGCTGTATAGCAGTGGCGACCCGTCATTCAGGGCAGGTGGGCCTGTGAGCCCCACCTTTTTAGCAAAAATAAAAAAWATAAAAAATATATTCTGTTTTTTTGGGGGGGCTTGCCTGTTTTGCATGTTATTTTGGCATTAATATGTGTCACGTATCAGTTTGCAAACAGTGTAAAAAAAAAATATATATATCATTGAGTTAATAAAGCTGCATTTAAACAGGCAGCTCTAAAATGCAGGTGTTTCAGCCTAGCTCAGTGCTTTATGTGGTGGTGGGGCAGGCCAGCAGAAAATAGGAGCATTGCACTGTGATTGGCTCAGTGTTCTGTCACTCATGGGGACACACTGTCACCCGCTTTTAGTAAGGGTAGACATCAAGAATGTGAGCCCTTTGGGTTCTGTCATAGACTTAGACTAGAAGTGCCCTTCCAAGAAGGCTCAAGGTCATTGGCCACAGATAAAACGACGTCAAATCACGTTATATCTACAGTAGCTTTGATTGGACTGATCATGTCAACATCTCACTCTCAAAGTCTTAGCTAGCAGTCATCATCAGTTGTCATCAAGTCAACAATCTACTGGCAAATCCTTTTAAATCCTTGTCATATGAAGAGAAATAATGAAGAGAAATTATAGATAAAACATATCGGTGCTCATCGGCCATTGGACATAAAGATTACACAACAAGTTGGAAATCGCAAATTCAACAATGAGTCGTTTGAAAGGAATCAGTGGCTAACTGCAAGCGTTGCAAAGAAACCACTAACGTTAGCCTGCTATTCAATGGAGTGGCTGTGTGTTTTTTCTTCAGACCCCCCCCCTAAATCCAGAGAATGGCAAAGTTTGGGCCCACCAAGATTTCCATGCTAAAATCGCCACTGCTATATAGACTCATACAGACAACATGAAAACTAAGAGGAGCTTCAGAGGCCGGCAAAGAAAGCCAATTGCTACACCCACACTACAGAGGTTCTGGAATTAGACTTAATTGCACAATAGTGAGAAAGAAGACTGGCAAAATAACAACCCACTCCCCCGCTAATTTCCTGTGGCTGTCAGGGACGCCATGTGATTTCCTGTATAGGCAGGATTCTAAAATAGTCATGAGTGAAAAAAATAATATTAGCTACGGATATGGATTAGTGAAAAACACATCTTGTGAAAGATGCTCTTCAAGACAATATAGAAGGAATATGGAAGATTGAGGAGGAATAAGATGCTTCCAAGTGAAAAACATATCTTGTGAAAGATGCTCTTCGAGGGAGTATAGAAAGAATATGGAAAATTGAGAAGGAATAAGATGCCTAAGTCATGTGAAATGATGTGTCCCTTCTAAACTAAGTCCCAAATATGTACGTACATACACCCACCCACACACACACACATACACTCACGAACAAACCCAATGGCACACATTCTAGAGGTCAACCAATAACAGCTTGTTGTAAGGTCAGTCTGCTGTGTAGGTGTCATTATTATGCAGGTAACTGAACCAGTTAACCTCACCCTGGCCTTTTAAACTTCCTGTTTTTATATTTCAGGGGAAAACAGGAGGAAAGTCACTAAGTGAAAACATGACACAAGCAACAATGTTGATATGAAGGAAGTGAACGCTACAACTGGTACATATCACTTCCTCTAAGCTAACCTCATTACTCCACTATCAGTACCCGGGTACAGTCAGCCCCTGCCTTTCCTGTGAGCACACTGTGACAGACACACACTCTCTCTGAAGTGAGTCCAATCTTCTAAAATGGCCCCTCTTAACGGGGGTCACCACCCATTGAGACTTCCACCTTGGCAGAACAGACATGGTCCAACCCCTGCATTAGTTGCCATGGGTTTCCATTTTTCCCTCCAATTATTACGCAGATTGGCCACACACGGCTTTGCGTTGACACGCCCGCATGCTGAGTAACTGCTACAAGGAAGCAGGGCCAAAATAGCCCTGCCACGTAAGCTAGTCACAGCAGTCTTCCCATCCACACAGGGTATTGACTGGTATAGCTGGAGGCTCAGCAAGGAACATATTGACTGATGATGTATCAGTCTCAAAATCATCTCTCCTTATAATCTTCTGTTCCATACAGATGCAATGCAAGTAGCCGTGGGTGGTCACTACACACAACTCATTGTTATAATGCACTTATTTATGAATCTCATGAATAGTTATTACCTGAAGCACAAGCATGGAGAAAATAATCTCCATTTGTCTACATAAACACTCCACACATCCCTATCCATGATGTACTCCCATCCCAGGCAGTCCTAATGTCTACACCATCAACACAGAGTGGTAACACAGTACTCTGCCTTAATGCAACATCATTTCCTCAAAACCGCCATTTTACCAGCCATTAGATAGAGTGTTTTCTTTGGAGGGTGAGCGGGTCCAAATCCACTGGTGCAAGAGTATTTCTTTCTGTCCATATTCTCTCTCTTTTTCCATCTCTCACTCATTTTCTCTATCTTTTTCTCTCTGTCTCTCCAGCAGCTGGTTGGAAGCTATGAAAATCTGTCCCCCACCAATCTGTCCCCCACATGAGAGCTGCTTGTTTATTTGACCCCAGCCAGGACAGAGCATCGTTTGTGGGGGTAACGTACAGCTCCTCCAGGCTGAAAACAATCATTCTAGAGCCATATGCAGCACAGTAGCAGAAGTGCTCTATGGACTTGACTGATTTGTGAAAGGGTTTGTACATTTTGAGCCATCATCACTGCATGAAAACACTTTAAAGTGGTTATTGGATTTACAGATTTAACTGAAATAGGATGGGAAAATATTTTATGTATGGATTCCTCAACAACATTCTAGCGTTTATCTTGTAAATAGACCATTTAGAAATTAGATAGAACAGAGAGAAACAGCAGACATAATGCATACATTATGAATGTATAGACACAAAGAACCTTCCAACCATGAGTTGACCCCACTCTGAGTCTACTGACATCTCTCTCACCCTAAAGTCTATTCCCACGGTGGCTATGAAGTTGCCTCCCAAAAAGGCCCCGTCTTTAAAGCGCACCAGCACACACGTCTTCCCCACCGCAGAGTCTCCCAGCAGCATCACCTAGAGAGGCGTCACAGCCAGAGGTCAGAGAGAGGGGTTAGGGGTCATACCTGGGCCCAACACACTGGCATCAACCCTCACATGACCAGAAGAATGGTAATAACTCCAAACAAGCTTTCACTGAACAATGTTTGGTCTTAAGAGATGAATCATWMAGTGCAACTGGTTCATATGCAAATTACTTTCTGAAAGTAARCTGTTGATTATTTCATGATGRTGTGCATCCATGAGAAGTGAAAATTATAAAACTAGAATTTCACGACATCATGGTGACTAGTGTTGTTAAGTGTCAAAGCACTGACTCATGATCCTATTGCAAAATGTTCTTGTTGTTTTAGCCTCATCTGAACTTCCTGGTTATTTATTGGGCGCCTGATTTAGTTTGGATATTTTATCCACCCGTTGATTTCATCTTTATAAGGTTGTAGACTAAATGATATGGTTGATGTGTGGGACTACCCTTATTAATTTGATCATTCATATTTCAACATGAGTAGTGTTCTGCAGTAAAACAGCTTAGAGAGGATATGTATGAGAGATCATATTTGCACAAACCATCATGAGACTGATGTGTGAATGACCTGTTGTACTTCTGCTTGGTCTAGTCCATTAACCACTCTCCTMATTCTGATCAATCCCCAAACGCTCATGATTAAAAGTACTATGTAACAATATGCACCTTTACTGTAATTACATTTTAAATACAATAACATGGACTTTTCCCCCTAAGATTTGGAGAGAAATGTACTATTACGTGGTATGCAGTTAACCTGTATTACCAAGTGCTACATTCTCCCTTGAGACAATATTTAGATATCACTAAGAATGGGAGGACTGAATAYCGTGATTCATATCATATAAACCTGTGTCACATTGGATACATTATCCAGTGGTGTAAAGTACTACTTATGTAGTTTTTTGGGGTATCTGTACTTTACTATTTATATTTTTGCCAATTTTTACTTCACTACATTCCTAAAGAAAATAATGGACTTTTTACTCCATACATTTTCTCTGACACCCAAAAGTACTTGTTACATTTTGACAAGTAAATGGTCCAATTCACACACGTATCAAGAGAACATCGCTGGTCATCCCTACTGCCTCTGATCTGTAGGACTCACTAAACACAAATACTTCATTTGTAAATTATGTCTGAGTGTTGGAGTGTGTCCCTGGCTATGCGTCAATAAAAAATTAAAACATTGTCCCCTCTGGTTTATACTTTTACTTTTGATACTTAAGAATCAAAAGTAAATGGAATTGCTCAAATGTACTTAAGTATACTTAAAACCAAATGCTTTTAGACTTTTACTTAAGAAGTATTTTACTGGGTGACTTTCACTTGAGTCATTTTCTATTAAGGTATCTTTACTTTTACTCAAGTATGACTTTTTCCACCACTGACATTATCCATAAGGGAGGGGTGAAATTGGTGTGCACTGGTGTGTGGCAAGGCACATAATTGATAGTGGTGTGGTAATTAAGAGTAATGTAAACAGAATAGAAGCTTGCCACAATGATAACAGCTGTTCTTATTCCATAGTGGTATATTGTGCTACATTAAGGGGAAACTTCACAAAAGCAAGGGCTACCCTCTTAGAAAAAAAGGTGCTATCTAGAACCTAAAAGGGTTCTTTGGCTGTCCCGATTGGAGAACCCTATGAAGAACCCTTGTTGGTTCCAGGTAGAACCCTTTTGGTTCCAAGTAGACCCGTTTAGGGTTGCCTGTAAACTCAGCAAAAAAAGAAACGTCCCTTTTTCAGGACCCTGTTTTTCAAAAATAATTAGTAAAAATCCAAATAACTTTGCAGATCTTCATTGTAAAGGGTTTAAACACTGTTTCCCGTGCTTGTTCAATGAACCATAAACAATTAATGAACATGCACCTGTGGAACGGTCGTTAAGACACTAATAGCTTAAAGACGGCGAGCAATTAAGGTCACAGTTATGAAAACTTAGGACACTAAAGAGGCCTTTCTACCAACTCTGAAAAACAGCAAAAGAAAGATGCCCAGGTTCCCTGCTCATCTGCGTGAACGTGCCTTAGGCATGCTGCAAGGAGGCATGAGGACTGCAGATGTGACCAGGGCAATAAATTGCAATGTCCGTACTGTGAGACGCCTAAGACAGCGCTACAGGGAGACAGGGCGGACAGCTGATTGTCCTCGTAGTGGCAGACCACGTGTAACAACACCTGCACAGGATCGGTACATCCGAACATCACACCTGCGGGACAGGTACGGGTATGGCAACAACAACAGCCCGAGTTACACCAGGAACGCACAATCCCTCCATCAGTGCACAGACTGTCCGCAATAGGCTTAGAGAGGCTGGAGTGAGGGCTTGTATGCCTGTTGTAAGGCAGGTCCTCAACAGACATCACCGGCAACAATGTCTCCTATGGGCACAAACCCACCGTCGCTGGACCAGACAGGACTGTCAAAAAGTGCTCTTCACTGACGAGTTGTGGTTTTGTCTCACCAGGGGTGATGGTCGGATTCACGTTTATCGTCGAAGGAATGAGCGTTACACTGAGGCCTGTACTCTGGAGCGAGATCGATTTGGAGGTGGAGGGTCCGTCATGATCTGGGGCGGTGTGTCACAGGCAATCTCAACGCTGTGCGTTACAGGGAAGACATCCTCCCCCCTCATGTGGTACCCTTCCTGCAGGCTCATCCTGACATGACAATGCCACCAGCCATACTGCTTGTTCTGTGCGTGATTTCCTGCAAGACAGGAATGTCAGTGTTCTGCCATGGCCAGCGAAGAGCCCGGATCTCAATCCCATTGAGCATGTCTGGAACCTGTTGGATCGGAGGGTGAGGGCTAGGGCCATTCCCCCCAGAAATGCCTGGGAACTTTCAGGTGCCTTGGTAGAAGAGTGGGGTAACATCTCACAGCAAGAACTGGCAAATCTGGTGCAGTCCATGAGGAGGAGATGCATTGCAGTACTTAANATTCCATTTCTGTTAGTCACAGGTCTGTGGAACTTGTTCAGTTTATGTCTCAGTTGTTGAATCTTATGTTAATACAAATATTTACACATGTTAAGTTTGCTGAAAATAAATGCAGTTGACAGTGAGAGGACGTTTCTTTTTTTGCTGAGTTTAGAACCTTTTCCACAGAGGGTTCTACATGGAACCCAAAATGGTTCTACCTGGAACAAAAATGGGTTTCACCTGGAACAAAAAAAGGGTTTCACCTGGAACAAAAAAGGGTTTCACCTGGAACAAAAAAGGGTTTCACCTGGAACAAAAAAGGGTTTCACCTGGAACAAAAAAGGGTTTAATTTGGAACCAAAGGGGTTCTTCTATGGGGACAGCCTTTTTTATAAGAGTGTACTGGTGTGCAGAGTAGACAGGCTACTGTATTTTAATAGATTTTCCTTCATTTGTTTGAGAGATGGACACCTGTACCACCAGTGAAGCTTCTCAATTTGGCTACAGTCAATATTAATACCAGCAGGCAGCGCCATAACATGATCATAAGCATAATACTGTTATAGGCACATAATAAACATAGCCTAATAATATATATCCCAATAATAAGAATAGCCTAATACAGACCTTGAAGGCAATATCAAAATACTCGCAAACCGAGGCGCATCTCTCCAACACATATTTTGATGTTCCGTTTTTAGTCTCTTTATCCTTCAACGATGCCTTCTTTGTGGACATCGCAATGACTATCACCACAGTATCACCGAGATCTGTCAGCGCACCGCGCGATGTTCCTCCCGAGATGCCAGTGACTCAAAACCAGTTAACACGAGCAATGAGTCCATCGGCAGTCATTTAGCGTTGTCCAAAACCACCCAGCGCTTTCTAAGAACAGTTTCTTGACGCTGAATCAACTAATGCCAATCATAGAGTCGTGGTTAAAACTTAAAGGGGGATTCTCTTGAGGACGCGGCTACATTCGTGGAGAAAATATAATCAATATGCGGAAACATTTCTCAGTTATGCAGAACGTTGGAACGGATCCGCATCATTCTTTACGCGTTGGCAGATGAAACGACGTTGCTATTGTCATTTGTCCAATGAAGATAATGTTATTTATGTCTATGAAATGAGGCAGTTTTTTGTAATTTTCATAAATGAAAACAACTAGGTCTTCAACCGAGCCACGGCCGCAACAGGCAGTGATGGCACGGGTTATTAGTCACAGGTGGACTCGTTGATCATGAAAGAGGAGGAGTTCAGCGAACGAAAAAAAACGTCTGTCAACGTGTTGCCACTGAAAAATACACTTTTCGGTTTCAATCCTAAATTAATGCTATTCCAGTGATTTCAGAATTCAGAAAAATTCCTACAATTTAATCCACAACATGTCAGGTAGGTGGTCTTTCCTCACCAATGTCTACTTTTCAAAGGATGTATGTAGCCTTGAGAAAATACACTATAAACAGACAGTGTTCATATGAGAATCTCATTTTCTTTCACTTAATTGACATGACATAATGTCAAAAAATGTTCTCCTAATTGCCAAGCCTGCTCTGGATAAGAGCGTCTGCTAAATGACTTAAATGTAAATGTAAAATGTATGATCATGTAGATGGATACCAGCTGAATCTTTGACTAAGAGTTTGTCTCCCCCCAGTGGTCAAAAGAGAGACGAGAAAAATAGATGTTTGTGGGTGTATCTCTCTCTAGCTCCATCACTTCACATTACAGGCAGTTGTGGGCTCAGACAGACAGACAAACAGACAGACAGAAAGACTGGAGAACATTGGTTAATCTTCTATCCACCTAGTACAACAAATGTTTCTGCAAGTGCAACCAAACCATTTTATACCCACTGCATTTTCGTCACAACATTTTACTGTATGACAAAGCATTTTTCGCATCTCCAAGGTAAGCAGCTTTTTGTGTCCTTTTTCTGCATTGCTTTTGTGTGGCTTATATGCCTTCAGACAAACAAAGCCTTTGTCATCACTGTCTGTCACAGCACAAAACATTCAGGTCTATTTCTGAAAATAGCATCACCCTGAGCTTTATAACTTTTACAGTCCCGTTCTTTCTGTCTTTCTTTCTTTCTGTCTTTCTTTCTGTCTTTCTTTCTGTCTTTCTTTCTGTCTTTCTTTCTGTCTTTCTTTCTTTCTGTCTTTCTTTCTTTCTTTCTTTCATTTTCTCTGTGAATGGAAGCCCACCATACATCACCACAGTGATAATGTAGACTGTATATGCAGACAATCAATCACTCCAGTTCACATTCACAACAGTGAGTGATACATCTGCGAAACACAGCTATCCATCAGGGAACAGACCAACTGGTGCATCATTAACTGTAATCATACACACGCTTTCTAGCAACACCCAACTGTGTGCTAAAGATCATTATGATTGCAGAAAGAGGAAGATGATTGGCACCTCAGACAACAGCATTTAGGYACCCTGGAAGGGAAGACACTTGTTGTCCCATCAATCCCAGTAACAAAGTGATCTGGTCCTTCATGGTCACTTGTCCCCTATGGCTCATGGCAGACAATAACGCAGAGACTCACCGTGAAGCCGATGCCCACAGTGGCAGAGAAGGAGCCGGGTATGAACTTGCCTTGGTCATACTGGACCAGCAGAGAGGTCTTCCCCACGCCGCTGTCTCCCACCATGATGGTCTGTGGATAGCAGGAAGAACAGAGAGCAGGTTAGCCACATCACAGCACTACACAGCACTACACAGCACAGCACTACACAGAACAGCACAGTGCACTCTTATAAAAAAGGGTTCTCCGGCTGCCCCCATAGTATAACCCTTTTTGGTTCCAGGGAGAACCCTTTTTGGTTCCACGAAGAACCATTTTGGGTTCCATGTAGAACCCTTCATGGAAAGGGTCCTACGTGGAACCCAAAGGGGTTCTACCTGGAACCAAAAAGGGTTCTTCAAATGGTTCTCCTATGGGGACAGTAGAAAAAACATTGTACTTTCTAGATAGCACCTTTTTTTCTAAG
The DNA here is from genome assembly GCF_002910315.2 of Salvelinus sp. IW2-2015. Classification (NCBI taxonomy): domain Eukaryota; kingdom Metazoa; phylum Chordata; class Actinopteri; order Salmoniformes; family Salmonidae; genus Salvelinus; species Salvelinus sp. IW2-2015. The sequence continues at coordinate 504,640 of NC_036860.1, forward strand.
AGTGTACAGTACAGAACAGCACAGCACACTGCTCATCTATAGGCCTGTACAATGAGTGGGTGTAGCGTACCCTACTGTATATGTGCATCTGTTGCTTACAGTGCGGAACATGCCCTTGCCTGATGCCATATAATGTGTGTAATATAATGTGATGCTATGAAGGTCAGTTGGGTAAATACCCGACGGGAGGAGGGAAATGGCAGTGGATGAGTCTGAATGTACCAGGGATATAAGGCAGCTGCAGCCTGAGCATCATGTCAGCCATGCTACTTGGATTCAAGACGATGCTCCCTGTGCCCCAAAGGGAGCATTAAGAGATCTCTCCTTGCCCACTCAACTGAAAAACCTCTTACACAATGACACACAGCACAGACAAACACACATCAGCAGGCTACACACACGCACACACGCACGCGCGCGCGCGCGCACACACGCACACACATGCACACAGTGGTGTAGTGGAGAGTATACCCACTTATTTTTCGTTGGGCCTTGTGTATACTCCCTTCTTAATCCCCATGATGCATATCAAAGCAGTGTAGTGGAGGTATATGCTGTATCAATAAATAAGTCTGATGGAACAGATCAGAATGTTTCGCTTAAAATGTTGATAAACTATTATTTCTTCACATTTTAGGCGCAGCAATGTGCACGCTACGGTAGGCCTATATTTAGAAAGAGGGGAGATCTAAAGATGTAACAACTATCATGGGTTGCTAATATGACTAGGATAATACCTTTGGCTGCTAGACAATGAAAGAAAGCTCAAAGAAAACCAATAGAACAGGAGTATGCATAAGAGGAAGTCTTTAGAAAATAATTACCTTCAGGTTTCTATGGTGGGATTTTGGCTATATAGGCTACTTTGAAGCAAGGTAAGACATGCCAATTAATATAAAGTGATTATTTGCATCAATTATTGCCATTTGTTTTGCAATCTCCATCTTGTGCTATATGTGCTACAGAAACACCACTAACCAAACAACAGTGCTAGGTGCCTGCACACTTGAATTAAAGGGTATCTTCACAAACAAATCTAAATGTCTTACTCGGTTGACATCCTCATTTATCTTTCAATAGTAGGCCTACTATTAGCCAACATGCACAGTACATATTGGGTACCTGACTGTGAAAGACCAATATGGGATTGATCATTTTAGGTCAGTCAGAGTATATGTCACTGTTTCTCATAGAATTTTTCACACAGGGTGCCTTTCCTTCGCCGGCCGGGCCGTTTGGGAAATGTTTGGCAAAATTAGTATAGCCACTTCTCCAGGCACCTCTGCACACACACACACACACACACAGAGAGAGAGAGACAGTCAACACTCAGTCAAGGGTCCTCTTATACGATAGGAATGATTTCCCATTGCTGTGGGTCATGCGTCATCCCAACGGGGATCTGCTGTTGATTTGAGAGGGGAGCGTTGCACGTGGGCATCAATAAGGCCCTGTTGCCATGGTTATCAGGTTGGTGGCTMGRYTTGTGTGGCTAGCCTGGGGCTCCGTGGCAGCAGTCAGCAGACGCTCTTCGCCTCTTTTGTTGACATTTATCACCTCCCAGCAGGCGGCKCCACTGRCTCTTATCTGCTGGCTCATAGAGCCTCACAGCCCACRCAGCTCCCCAACACTCTAATCACTCACATCCCTTTTTCAACTTTGTCATTTTTTAGGCCTCAGAAAGAAAATGTTAATTTCTTCATTACTGTCTCACCAGATATGGTAGATTTAGCTAAAATACATTATTTCTAGTCTTCACCCAGATTAACTCTTTCTCTTCCTACAYAATACAAAGTGGAGACTGTCTGGGGATTGGACTAGATATAAGTGCTGACATTAGTGTTGACCTTTTAAAATCTTTGATTGAAAATCTCAGATCAATTTAAAATCTCAAATCAACCAATAGACACTGACCTTTTGAAGAGACTTTAACATTCACTTATAGAAAGCTTTGGAATACATAACGTGCCATAACATTTCTTTGTATTTGCAAGTTTTATTTATATTTTATTAAAGGTTAATTGTGGGGGTGGATGCTTAGGACAGGATAGCATTCATGAATACACGGTCACAACACCAACAACAGTCTGACGCAGACTTGCGGCTTCGTCTGGTGACGCATGGAGCACAAACACACACAGTGGGTGTACCTTGTGTGAAGGCCTGAGCAACCAGAAGCCACTGTCAACCTACAACTACATTACTATTTCTTGTCATCCTCATCCAACTTTAATGTCTGTATGAGGGGGGGGGCAGAGAGTTTGGGAAAATGGAGAGGAAGTGGGGGTGTAGCCTACCACAGGGGACAGGGGAGAGATGCTTTTACCATAGCAACACACAAGCTCTTGTAGTAAGAGAGCACCAACTCCCCCCTGAGTTGTTTTAGTTAATCAGGCATAACCCCCTAACCTGGGTACCTGTCCGTGTACTCCGTTTCTTCCAACAACCAAAGAACAATCAGCTGACAGGCCAGTCTCTGTGGCAAAACTTGTATTTTTTATTTCACCTTTATTTAACTGACAGGAGTGGCAAGGAGTGGAATGATAGCTAAACAGACTGGTTCCCAGACTAATAACCCCCACAGATGTCTCACAATTAATTAAGTCAAAAACAAACTATAAGGCTATGTGATTCTGTCAACCTAGAGGAAACACCCATATCCGTGCACATCTCTCTCTTTCTAATATAGCAAAAGGTTGTTGTTTTCCTTCAGTTAATGAGAATCTACCTCTGGGGTTGTCCTCATACACCCACTGAGTCATTATGCTGCATTGTTTGTGAAAGTAACACAGAGGGTAAATGGAAACATTCAACATAAGCACTTTCTGTTCCTACACCGGAGTATTCTCAGTCAGTTGGCGTGAGGGCTGGATTTATCTAGCTGCTTTGGGGAATGGAGTTGTTATAGAATGATCAAATTATTAGCATAACACTTGATGTCTATGGATAAATAATATATACTTTCTATGAATTTAAATACTTGCCCTAAAAATAAAGTGATATGAAAAAGTATGAAGTTAATATTATATGTTGCTTACTAAAGTAATTTACCCCAACAATGTTGAAGAGTATAAGTGGGTGTATTGTGAAAAAAATGATGTGGCGTTAAAGTGAATTTGGTCTCTAAAGGAATAACATGCCCCAAGTCTCATCTTTCTTTCATGACATTTCCACCCATCTACTTCCACCACACACCCACATATTTCTTGAGGTAAAAAAAAGTCATTAAAGATGCAAATTTCTCTAGAATAACTTAACGTTGGCATCAGTGCTAATGTACTAAAAAGCAGCCTTGGTCTTTAACAGGAAGATGTTCTATCAAGGCTATGAGATTACACATAGGAAGGAACAGAGAATGTAAAGGAAGCATACATATCAGGGTTGGGGTCAATTTCATTTTAATTCCAGTCAATTCAGAAAGTAAACCAAATTCCAATTCTAATACCACATTTTTCTCATTGAAAAGCATTGAAGAGAATTGGAATTTTTATTTATGCGTACTTCCTGAATTGACTGGAATTTAAATGGAATTGACCCCAACCCTGATACATATCCCTTTAATTTCCAAGTGTTCTCACACATGAAGTACAAATAAAAATGCAGTCAATAATGACAAAGTATACATCATATGAGTAGGCACTTGCTGGTGTATGTGTGTTGTTGTGGCTTACAAAAAACAAAAGGGGAGCAGTTCAACCATTACATTCCACTTTAGAAAGTGATAGTCAGGTTACATTTTCATTATGTAACCTGGAGGACAAAGTTATATCTATTTTTTGTCCCATTGCCATTGGACATGTACAGCTGTCAGCCTGGCTGTCCAGGGCCCCTGAAACCTGGCAGGTGCTGATTCAGGTGAGAGAGATGAATGAAGTCATGGAAGCTGGCAAAGGGAATGGGTTCTCCACAAGCAGTCAACCCACACTGAGATGTCCCTGCAATGCGCAACCATTCCAAATTGCTTACCTACATAGTCCAACGTTGGTATTATTACCTCTACATTACACATACAACTGAAATATCCACTCAAGTAGAATGCTGACTGTTGTAGCACCTCCCATGTCACATAATGAAGGCATTGTTCACACAGACAGAAAAGTTTACTTTTATACTATTACAGAGACACACTTAAATATTAAAATATATATTTACAAAAGAGTACAATTTAAAAGGTAGATTCTGTATATAGAGATAGGCTACCCCAGTAGAATTGGCCAATTTAGCACATCATCTTATGTGAGTTCAGCCTCTTTGGTGATTTTAAGTTAGCCTAAGTTAAGTGAAGTTATGAAAAAGTAGCCTAATCACCTTGTGCATTAGGTCCTCGTTATAGGGGAAAGTGATCTCGAGGGGAGTCAGGCAGTCCTCTGTATCCGTGTCCACCGCAGATGACCCATAGGCACTGTCCGAGTGAAGCGCCTCGCCCTGGTCAACACATTCCATTTCAGGGGTATTCTCCATAATGATATCCATCTTTATTTGTTCCTATAGAATCTTTTTGTCAACGAGTTGATAAGCTTTTTTTTTTTAATAAGCGGAGCTATAAGACACGTCGCTGCAATAACTTTATCTCCTTTCCCCGCCTCCTCTCGTTTGCTGTCGCTCTTCTCTACACTCACCGCCCCCTCCTTGTCTAAATTCCCTTGCAGTTGCAGGTTTGATACTGATGCTCCTGGCAAGAACTATAGCCACCTAGGGGGATCATTTCCGCAGAGTCGAATAAAAATTTAAAGCAAATCGTTCCTACTGGAAGCGGACACGGAGGTGTACTATAGTATTTATGAAACCATGTCAACCCTGTGCGTTGAAGTGGAGGACGTGCATCGTGTTCAGCACCATGGTGAGCGCCTTTCTTCAAACGCAAATCATCACGTGTCTTCTCTTTGGGATTACTGCGAATTAGCTATATACTTTTGAGGGATGGATGAGGTATATTTTGAGTCATATCCTAAACCTGCTTTTAAACTAGTAATTGTGGCCGAAATAATATATTGTATATCAATAACTAATTTCACACGTGAACACACGACTCCTTAATGATTATTGATACTATCCAGCCTCTCTGAGAGCCTTGGGAACCTGCTAAAATAATCCCATAAAGCACTGATATTACTCACTAACAGAATACATTCCATTCAGCTATTTGAATTCAATCAACTAGTCAAAAACGAAATACCCCAAAAAAGCAAGACTGAACAAGATTATATATTTTTTATTCGTTTAAAAAAAATTGATTGTGCCACCAGTCAACCTGTTGCCATGTTTTACCAGAGGCGTTCTGTGATTGGCCAGCACTCCCCTCTCCAGTCCAGCACTGTCATGCCTCAGTCAGGGAGCCAGTGCCATTATGTCATCATTATCAGAGTGAGTCATGAGTGGGCTGTGGGGTGATACAGCATGGACAGAAGTGACATTGAATGAAGTGTGATGTGTCCAAATAAAATACAAGAAGTGGTTTTCAATAGTTTGACAGAGGGGTTGATATTGGATGGACAAATATATATTTCTCAAAGACTAAAATATGAATAACCTATTCCATTTACACTAAACGGTGCTCTGCTATTCTTTCTGTTAAATGGAAGCTTCACTGAAGCAAGTGTGCAAGGGAAACAAGGTCACTTGTAAACTCAGTGGCAGAGACTGAAAAAAAAACAAGTAGGAGTTTCAGCCAGTTTAGTATTAAAACATTACAATTAAAAACAAAGGTATAGGGAAGGGTTTCAGAATTGTCTAAAAAGGAAATAAGTGCAAGTCTTGAAGCTATTCTCCTATTATAAACAGTTCATATTAACAAAGTAAAGGCAGCTTTGATTTCTTAACCAGACCGTGAAATAGTCATGTTGACCCCTCTTGGACGGGAGTTTCATTGTTGTAGAAATGCTTATGGACAACCAGTAACATTAAAGTGGTAGGTAGATGACAGAAGAGTCTTCACTTTGTTGGCATACAGAGCATAGACCACATGGACAGTACTGCACTGCATATACACTGATACAGAAGAGGCAGCTAGCCCAGAGCCGTGTATTTAGAGAGTTGGGCCAACGAGGTTTCTGCATTATGATGTATTTGCATGACTGTCTAGTATTAGAACAATATTCTAAAAGTTTGCCTAACTCTAAATATATGGCTAGGCCTATATAGCATAACTGTGACTAGACCAATTGAAGCGATGTAGTCCACTGTGAATATGATGCCACACTGGAGAGCCAGGCCACTGTAGCCTAGAATATTACCCACATCAGTTAGGCACTTCCTCTGACACACAAAACCCCTGGTGGCATTGCTTTGCAGTGATAATGGACAACAAAGACATTTCACATCTCAATGTTCACGAAACAAACAAAACAAACATTTAAAAACATGATATGTCACAGTAAACAGAACTCATGAGAGAAGAGGACTCTCTCCCAGCTGGTAACTCAGAACATGATTATTCTTCCTCCTCCAGGTGAGCCAGCTGGGTCAGATATGTGATATGATAGTGACGCCGCAACGTTCTAGCAGCACTTTTATACAAAAGATATGTAAGTGAAGAGGATGCCATGTCACCATTGTGACGACCTCCACCTTGACCTTTTAAGCTCCTAATCCTCCTCCTCGTCATTCTCCAACTACTGATCGACGCTGTCCTGTGTAACCTTAGTCTTACAGTAAAGTGCACTTCCTCCATCTGCTGCTGCTGTTCTGATAATAATGCTTGAAAATAAGCATGAAGATACTAGTCCAGAGGACCCACTGGCCTCTGACAACAATACAACACAGCATTTAGTCACTGTCAAAATGTTGGCCACTGCTTTAAATTCCTTAAAGCAGAAGAAAACTGTGCATTGAACAGAATTCAAACATATGCGGGTGGGGTTCTCCTCTTTCCAAAGTTCTACCCAGACAGACCCTGAATGAAGACTTATATGCAGACAGATAACATAACAGAAATTGTCCATGTAACGAGCAATGACGTTCGAACACAAAAAAAACTTTGTCTTGCAGTCTTCGTGTGCAAATTTCCAGCACGTATCTCCTCTGAAAAGAGCATGTAGCCTCTAAACTGGGAGCATAGCCACTCCTCAGCGTATGTAGGGAGAAGCCGTGTCTATTTATGTGCCTTATGATTTAGCCTTAGAGACCAGACCCCACTCTCCCCTCAGAGCTCACACATCCTTCTCTCTCTTCTCAGGGCTCACATATCCTCCCCTCTTCTCAGGGCTCACACATCCTTCTCTCTCTTTTCTCAGGGCTCACATATAATCCCCTCTCCCTCTACTGTAGTCCAGCATGCCTCCTGTCCGGGGGGCTACCTGATCCGGCCGTCACCTTTGACAGGGCCAAGTTCTGACTTAGGGTCTGGGGCGAGGGAGCTCCAGGTGGACTTGGTYCAGGGGCCKAGGGAAGGGCAGGYGCCCGGGGAGGGCAGGGTGGAGCACAGGTCCCCGGTCACCCAGAAGGCCCCCACGGTGCGGTCCACCCAGGCTTCCAGGGGCTTGCCCACCAGCTGGGCCCTCTGCTGGGCCTCCTGCAGGGCGGGCTCCTGCGGGGGCAGCTTCAGAACAGATCTCAGCTGCTGGAAGCCCTGCTCCAGGTACAGGTTGCCTGGTGGCCCCGCGTGCAGCCAGCTGTCCTCCTCTGGATCAGGCAGGGTGGCAGAGAGAGGAGGAAAGGGAAGGAGAGGACTGTTAGGGATCAGTTCACAACATCCTCATCTGATACATGAATACATACTGAGAGTCTTCCAGTGACTTGAATACGGAGGCTGAATGGCTGCACTGAATCAAACAGAACACCAAAGGGGCAAACTACCCTGAACTACACTCCCATTGGAACCACTTCACTTCCTGGTAAAAAGTAATGAACTACCAGACCCTCAAACCACCAGGCTCACCTTGGCGTAGTGGCTCTCGTCCTTTGAAGGCCAGGGGCATGACGAGGAAGCGAGCCTTGGCCACGCACTCCCACAGCCTCAGCACCTTGACTGTCCAGGCCCCGGGGCGGAGCGGCCGCTGCAGCGGGGGCTTGTACTGCGTGTACTCTGCGTCCACATCCACACTGATGTCATAAGATGCCGCCACCGTCTGGGCGGGGTCGATCCACACAATGGTGGCAGTGAGGTTGGGCCCCCGAACCCACTTCTGTACCGCCACCGGCTCGTCCAGCGGCCCGATCACACCGCCGAAGTTCCGGAAGATTCTCTCCTTGGGGTCCCACTCTGTGCCCACCTGAGGGGGAAACATAAGCACAGACATTTCACATCAATGTGGTAGGGCAGTCTTGCATCCTTGTTGTCCTATTGGTATTCTAACTTGCTCATTTGTATCCAACATCTAGTCTACAGTATGTACTGGTATTTCGACATCAAACTAGGTCCACAAACTTGTTCACCCGTAGTCTCAGCCCTTGTCATACACCACTATCTAAACTGCAACAGCCTTGACTGCACACAATACCCATAGAAATACAGATAGACATATGTATCTCAGCTCCCACCCACCTCCAGGTTCTTGAGCCTCTCAAACTCCCTGAGGTTGTTCTCCAGCTGCATGGTGGCCTGAGGCACGGCCCACACCTCCACCGTTTCCCTGACCCTTGACCCCACCTTCTGCACCTCCTGACGGACCAAGTAGCCCTGGAAACGCTCATCGTAGAAATACAGGTGCACCGACACCGGGTAGCCTATTGGCTCATACCTGCACAAAAGGAGGAAGAGATATTTGAATAGACAATATGTGATGGTCAAATTAATTGAGATATCTTTTTAGTGTGTACATCAATAATTAAACCCAGACTTAAGTTGTCCTTCTTTTGAAGAAATCAATCTATTGAGTCTCAACTAGTCCAAGTAATAGTAAAATCTTCCACTCTGAATCTACCATTTGGAAGAATTGTAGTATTCAGGGCAGGGCCTCACCTGCAGGTCTCCAGGCTGGTCTGGCTGCTATCCAGGCTCCTGAGGCCCAGGCGGAAGAAGGAAGAGTAGGCCGTGAGGGCCACGTCACTGAGGGAGTCCACACCGTCCGCCCGCTCAAACAGGCTTTCCCAGTAGGCCTTGATGGCCACTGTCCCTGGGGCGTAGTGTCCATACAGGTGGGTGTCCAGGATGTCTATAGCCTCTTGGTTCACCATGGACTCAAACTTTCGGGCAAAGAACGTGGGCCGGGTCAGTTGCTGTGGGGGAATAAACACATGAGAATCAAGGTTAAATACTACACTTGTTGGCTGAGGAGGTGTGCAGCAGATAAGGACACTCAATTTGAACTCTCATGATAGGTACAACAGTGCCCCCTGCTGGCTGGCTGACCTGTATCCTGACGAGGTCCTGTGGTTTGAAGTCATTGGGAGAGCAGCCGCACCAGTCCACTATGTGTTTGTACTGYCACTTACAGCCCAGCTTCCTGTTCCAGTTGGTAACACGCAGGTTGTTGTCCACCAGAGAGTCACACATGTGACTGTTCCCCAGCACTGTGTGGAAGAAGGACTGGAACAAAGAGGGATTATATTAATATTTCAAACACCGGGATGTGACATTACTGGAAATAGAATTGCAACATTTCACCATCTCCACAGAGATTCCTGAACAATGAAGACAATCCAGACATGTTTCAAAACATAAAATCAATACTTTTGACTCGTGTAAAACATTCAATATTAAGATATGACCTCAACCAACCCACTTTAACTGGCAGCTAAACTCTGTGACCCCCTCTTCAGTCTAGCACCTCTACTGCCCAGAGAGTCTGTGACTTAAGCAGTCACATTGTCATCTTCACCATTGTCATTTCCCCTGTCCATTACCTCAGCGGGGAGCAGGGCGTAAGTGTAGAACTGTTTCAGGCCCGCCACCAGCTCATCCTGGGAGTTGATGACATACTCTACGAAGCGCCTGGTGAGGGAGAACCAGTCAGAGCCCCCAGACACCTCCAGGCCCTCTGGGATGGTCCGCTCACCCAGCCGCCACATGTGGTTGTCACACTCATGGAACAGCCGGTCCAGACCCTGTTTCTTTATGAACCTGGAGGTCACAGGCAGTGTTCGTTTCATCAACAACTGACAGAAGATTGTCCAATCATAAATATGCATGCCGTTGCATAATATAATGCAATATTCTCATTGATCTTTCAGTTGCGCATTCTGATTGAGCTGATCTGCCTGGCCCTCCCACACACACACACACACACACACACACAGCTACCAGGCGGCCACTTCAGTCTAGAGTTTTAAACCGATAACTAAAACTAGGAAGGATGAAATTACTCAAATTGGTAATTTTAGTAATAGTTAAAGCTATTTTAGTCAAAAGACTAAATCTAAAATAGCTGCCAAAATTAACACAGCACAGGGAAGGACAGTGATTAAGAGTTATTCATTTATCTAACCACTACTTTACAAAGCAAGTTCATTGACAACCTGTTGCCTTGTTTCCTAACTTCCGCAATAATAACTGATCTTAAATAGTTTGTCAGAGAGCTGTCCTTGACTATATGGGAAATAAACATCAAACAGAAGCTTTACATCATAATCATCATTCCTTTCATTTTCCCTTCAAACATCTTAGTCCTGTCCTCCAATATGAAAGCTTAACCATTACATCATACTGAGTGAAGCTAAGCTCGATGAGAAGAGCAGTGGAGGAAAATCTCATCCYATGTGAGCCGTGTCAGACACTAACAGTGAGAGCCAAGTGTGTCAGACAGACTGACGAGGCTGTGAGTCAGAGGTTTCCTAACTAAGCTCCCTACCTCGCGTTCTCCCGCCCATGTGACTTGAGGAAGTTCTGGTCTCTGTGCTGTGACAGAAAAGCCACCAGTTCATCGTTGGTCCTGCCGGAAGGCGATAGGCCGWGGAGAAGACAGAAAGAAAGGAGTGAAGGAAAGAAGAGAGGATTAGGTTGGGAATAAAACGCRGACTGGAGCGTGGRGCGAGGAGCAGYGAAGGGGGGACGYTGACTTTCCATGGGTGGAATTAGCCACTSKCGGCAGGATTTMGGAGGCAGCGGCGGCTCCTCRGTGTGCATTTATTCCCCCCTTTAAACCCTGGGATGGTTCAGGAGGATTGGCCACTGCTCTGGAAGCAGCTCAGAAGGACCTCAGAAATCCACCCCAGAACTGATTGACAAGAAAGAGGCGATTTAGCAGTCTGTCTCTGTGCATCAGTGACCAAAACAGTCCATGACAGCATGGGCTTTCATCTAGAAGGAACCGTGGCTCTCCTTTATCTTGTAGCTATAGGAGTCAAAGTCACTGCAGGTCAACAGAATCATTTTATCAAAAATCGCAGAGTGAAGTGAAACCAAAAAGCTCCAGCACAGATGAAAAACGACAAATCCAGAGCATGTTTCTTCTAAACAGACTGAGTTGTGTGGTAGGAGGAATACAGTCTTCATCACACATATGTCAATTAACCATCATAAACATTAAACAATAGTTTCAAAGCCCATCATATGACAGTGGTGTTGTGGTCACTGACCTGGTGGGGAAGTCAGTGGCACTGAGGTTGATGAAGAAGTCCCAATTCCAGTCCAGCATGGAGAGCAGGTCCTGCATGCTGCGCAGGTAGGCCTTCAGCAGGCTGGCACCGCCCCAGATGGTCACCATGCGCCAGGGCGTGGCACGCACATTGGGGTACTGCTGGGCGATCTGCTGCACCTCCCGATGCAGGTAGTTGGAACGCTGGGGGGGGTTAGGAGACAGAACGTTTACATGCACAGTAATAATCTGATATTAAACTGATTATGGCAGTTGGCAGATTAWGCATTAGTCACGTAAACACCTTACTTATCGGCATAAGGTCAAAATCAAAGTAAGCATACACCGATTAAAACACCTGGTTTTCTGATCAATCTTTCAAATTATTAGGACATGTAAACACCTTAAGGTAACAATCTGCCTACTGCCATAATCAGTTTCATATTGAAATATTAGTGTGCATGTAAACATACTCATTAAATCAAAAACATGCACGTGCATAGAAATCTCCTGGTATGAAATAGCTGTAGGTTCTTCTGGCAGCAGGACACGAAGAAAGAATGAGAAGAACTCAGCTAAGAGGCTACTTCCAAACCGTAAAGAAGAGGATTAATCATTCAGAGGGAACGATGGATGGGGGGGGACTGCAGCAGGGTTGGTGACAACAGGCCCGAGAGATCAGATTCTTGCATTGAGAAGAGGAGCAGGTAGAAAGTATTGTGACAGGGCCCAGCTCCAGGCTAACACAGGGAGAGTGTGGCCTGCTGTGCTGGTACAGAGACAGAGAGACAGAGAGCGAGAGGGCTGCCTGGTGGAAGTACTCCAGAACAGCCTGACCTGCTTTCCATCCTGTCCCATCCCTCAAGGCGCCTGCCTACCCGTCCCAGTGAGAGGAGCGATAAGGTGGTGGGCCTTTAGCGTCTAGTGWYGTCTCGACAGTGGGAGCCCATTGACTCCTCATTTATCAGTGCTTTCCCTTCTGCAGTGTTAAACTGTTGCTCTGAGCTCTATGGCTCTGCAGCTGTGTAGACAGCCACCTCTTAAAGCTCCCACAGTAACCAGACAAACCCCTCTATCCTGTCTAATCCTCCAAACACTTCCTTACTTMAGGGTTATTTTAGACTCTACTACACACGAAAAACAGTGACCTTATCAAGCATGCATGAGTCAGCGACATCCTCCAGGTTAGAGCTCCTGCCAGCATATGAGAACCAGAGAAGCAATTCCAAATATCATGGCGTCCTCATAAGCTAACAAGGAACGTGCGGAGTACGATAAAGCATAAGCTTAATCTTACCCCCTCTGTATCTCCTTTGTGTGATAGTTGCTTGAATTCAACCCTCAACTGAGCCAGCCAAACCAGATCATCCCAATGACAAAATACAATTTCCAGCCATAAGAGACTTTATGGTGCATCTAGGGAAGTTCAAACTAAGTAATGCTTTTTTGTGKACGTRTTTTATTGGATGTTGTTATTCAAGATMAAATCCTTCTTGAAGCCATCACAGTAGTGTGTATGTCTGCCAGTAGTTACCTTGTCCACYTGGATGTAGTAGAAGTGGTCTCGGTGGTATATGGCTTTGATGAGGCGTTTGAGCTGCCTGATGGCCCGGCCGTGGACCACCAGGACGAAGGCCACCCTGACCGGGTTCTCCACCTTGGACAGGTCATTGTCCAGCTCATCAGCTGTCTGGACCGGGCTGGAAAAACCTGGGAGGAGGACACCATTTTTTAAATGTAACCTTTATTTAACTAGGCAAGTCAGTTAAGAACAAATTCTTATTTACAATGACGGCCTACACCGGCCAAACCCAGACAACGCTGGGCCAATTGTGCGCCGCCCTATGTGACACCCAATCATGGCCGGTTGTGATATAGCCTGGATACAGCCACAACACAGGATGAGAGAGGATCATGGGAATGAGTCTCTGCATACAGATTCTTTGGATGATACACATGGGACTGATTAACTGTCCAATAATGGAAAATATATAGTCCTCAAACCCCTGAAAATATGCTATCTGGGGGGGGGGGTTTGAGGACATCTATTTACATTAAAACAAGAAATGGAACTGCAAATGTAATATTCATGCACAAATTTAGTCTTGTGGAGGCACTTCAAGACACAAATAAAAATGTACCAGGGAGAAAAAATATCCTATAGATCATTAAGAGTCTGCAGTGTGTGGTCTGTCTGGATGTGCTGTTAGTCTCTGATCTCTAGAGGAATGATGGCTAGGTAGGGGTGTGTCTCACCGTGCAGCGGGCAGAACTGAGGCAGTGCCCTTGGCATGAGCTGCCCGGCCTGATGCTGGCACACAATGTTGGCGATCTCCTGCCGGCACTGCCGAGAGCCAGCGCGGTGCAGGGCCGACAGGGCGTCCTTGCCCATGATGTCACACTTGGGCACAAAGTCGCTGCTGGGSGCTTGGGGCGCCCCCTCCACGCTGCCCGGTTCCCCTGGCATGYCTGGAGGGGGTAGTCTGGCCGCCCCCTCCCCTCCYCRCCGGGWATCAGTGAAGTTACGGCTGCTGGAGGGGTCATGGGGGGGAACGCCATCAACTGCTAACCCCTGGCCCAGGGGCACCTTCACCCTGATGGTYTGCTTCCCCCGGCGCTTGGTGCCCCTCCGGAGGGCGCTGGCGGCCGTGGCCCCCGTCCTCTCCAGCCTGCTGTTCCATCGGGCCCCGCTCCTCCCAGACAAGGCGTTTTGTCTCTCCCAGGCCACCGCCTCCCTTTTGGGGTCCTGGCTGTTGTGGTCAGGTAGCTTAGACCGCCGTGTTTTCCTCTGGGGGGGGGGGTAGAGTTAGCACAGAGAAGATTCTCATTCTCCTTCTTTCCTGTCAATACACTACACAACATACTGGGACCAATCAAATTATTAGGAATAGTGTTTGTGAAATGAGGAGATGATTCACCCTCTAAGAACGAACAAAACAACAAGTCGACAACAGAGCAGGAGCACCAGAGGCGAGATGTGTTTACAGTGTGTGTTGTTTCTGCTCTGGGTTATTTTTAGCCTCTGCCTTTTGTTGAAGTGATCAGGGAAAGACAGAGTTCAGAAAAGGCACAACATACAGGTGGGTAATGAAGGCAGTGATTCACCGCAGTGACCTCAATAAACCTCAGTCAGACCCTGGGCACAGTACAGAGCACACAGCGCATGCATGGACCGTACACATTCAGTTACACCACATGAAATTGGACATATGCTGACATCTACAATGAGAGTCCTTATCAGACCACTAAGGGGAGTGTGTGTATGTGTGTGTGTGTGAGAGACAGAGAAGTCCTCTGATGTGTAATTAGTGAGGCTTGTAAATGGGCAACGACAGGCAGGCAGGGGGAGCTGGAGGGTTACCACGCTCTGAGCTGCCCAATAAGATCACTGTCGGCCAGGGGCCAAGTGGCCTTATCAGCAGCCACCCCTGCAGTCCCAGGAGCACTCAGCGCTGCCCACTTCGGCACCCAGCCCTGAGCCCCTGCCGCTTCAACTGTACAGTGCACAGCAATGGCCCTCCACCATCACTAGGACCAGTGCTACCTAGGGAGGAGGGGATGTATGCATGTGAGGATATATGTGTGTGTGTGTGTTTTTGGGGGTGGGCAGGGACACATTAATTCGGAGCAACTCACATCACAAAAAACCATCATGACTCTTCTTGCTCTAACATGCTGACCAGACCGGACTCATCGCGTGCGCCGCAAAATAAATTTAGAAATCCATGTTATTAAATTATTGCGCGCGCCAACGAGCGTCTGCGATGCCAAGGGCTAAAATAGAAGTCATTCCTATTTCTGACGCAGATCGCGCTGAAAGTCTTGCCTCTCCCATCTCCTCATTGGTTTATAGAAGCAGGTACCCACGTGCCATCTCCTCATTGGTTATACCCACGTGGGTGATTGAAAGACGAACTGTTTTGCCGGTAGTCGTGGTAATACTATGAAAGTGTAGATGCGATCACCATATAAGTTCAACGATGAAAAAGCCTGGAAGGAGGAGAGATGACTAAAAACGATTCGGTTGGCAGTTTTATGTGTGGATTAATTTGTCGGAGTAGAGGACCTTGTGCAGTTCATGTAAAATAACTCAATGTTTATATCCCAGGACAAATTAGCTAGCAACAGCAAGCTAGCTAAATAGGACAAATTAGCTAGCAAGTGCAAGCTAACTAGCCATACATGTTTAATGCTTTTCAACCTGTCCCCAAATTAATGTCAGTGGTTTGTTTTGATATTTTAACCTGCGTGTCGTGATCGCGTTTGGTGTAGGGGGACAAAATTAATTTATGCACGATGGCGCACGGGTTTGGGTTCCGTGTATGGATGCGTCGAAAGAATCAAACCCCCAGCTATTTTCACTTCTGACAGGAAAATATCACAGCTTATTGGAATTGCACAGAAAGGCCCCAAAATATGCACCCGGAGAGTGGACAGAAAAACAGGGAGTGGGCCCTCGCCACACGCCGCTGGCACAGAGACAGACCAGAGCAGACTGTGGGAACAGAGGCTATGGCCTGGGACAGACAGCACAGGGAGCTAGACCAGTGCCAGTCAGCCAGACCAGTGCCAGTCAGCAGCCAATCCAAACAACACAGCTACTGATCACTCAGTGGACCACAAATGGTGTTCCAGTTTAAAAAAGCATTTGTCGACAGTGATATTACAGCCCAGCCCCATTGAATGTGTTTTGTGTCATGGAGTCTATTGAAAAGCATCACATAGGGCCCCAAAAAATAGTTGAGTTTGGAGAGAAAAGTCCATATTTTAAAAGACTGTTACTCTACTGGTGGTTCACTGGTTCAAAACTGCTACCAAATTGTAAGTGGACTTATCTGGGCAATGTTATGTTATCATATTGAAAAAAAAACACAGCCATTTCAATTAAATTCCCTATTTTTCACACTTTTTAATTAACGCCCTCACGTCAGAAATGCTTCAACCCAAAGGCGGGTTTTTCTTTTCTTTTTTTCGTTCTAATTAGTTGAAGCCATATCACTGCCATCACCACCATGTGAGGAGAGAGGACCAGCACGCCCCAGCAGCTCTTTATGAAGCCACTGACTGGGGACGACTGAACTGAGTGTGCGGTTTTCTTCACTTCTTCTCAAGTCCTTTTCTGTGGGGGCTATAATAGGATGCATGTGGTTGTGTTCACACATGCACAGCAAGCAGCCAGCTTCTGATTAGAGCAGATGTGAGTTATATCGAGGCCACTGAGCAGAGAGGGATTCAGTCCAATCACTCAGCCCTACATAGGCCCCAACTCTATACCCACTCACTCAAAAAAGGGAGTGCCACTGCTATTGTGTTAAATAATTGTTTTCCCATTTCAGTCATTTAGCAAACACTCTTATCCAGGGGGACTTACAGTAGTGAGTGCATACATTTTTCATACTGTTCCCACTTGGGAATCACGTTTCAAGCGCCATGCTCTACCAACTGAGCCACATGGGAACTGTAAAAATGCCTCCTCCAGCCTCCCAATTACCTAATTTATCACATGATTTACCTAACAAAAAAGTATGTCAGGTGTAGGTATAAGATTCAAAATGATGTTGCACCATTGGGCGGTGGGAGCGTATACATGTGCCTTTGTTTAGGCTGGCTGACTAAGGACTGAAGTGATAGCAAGAGCTGGATGCATCCTCATGACATGAACATGGAGAGTAACATGTTTTAAAGCAATCTACTAGAGGTCACAATGGGAACATCCTGCTCTCAGAGGGATCTCATGTCATGTCACATTTCCTTTTTACACTGTGTCCGTCCAAAGGGAAATGCATTCATTGCATCTTGGCTGTTATTGATTCAGACAGATTATGTAATGTTCCTACTGGTCCAAGTAATAACATCTTCTTGATTTTTGAGAAAGGACGTAACATAGAAACACAATAAGCAGAGAATGGCTAATAGTGGGTTTGCTCCATGAAATAACATAGATTTAAACCATCACCAGTGAAACACAGAGTCCAGACACAGAGTCCAAAGAGTCCCAGAGCAAACCTATGCACAGTACCTCTTCTGGGCCCCTCCTTAGATGCTTCCTCTCCCTCCAGGTATCCACAGCTCAGTGAGACAGCTCTATGTGACCACCCGAGCCACGGGCTGTTCACCACGCTACCATCCAGGTGCATCAAAGCTGGGACCGAGACAGAAGCTATTTTTCAGTCTCGAGGCCATCAGACTGTTAAATAGCAATCACTAGCCAGTTACCACCCGGTTATTCAACCCTGCACCTTTGAGGCTGCTGCCCTATATACAAACACATGGAATAAGTGGTCACTTTAATAATGGACCACTAGTCACTTTAATAATGTTTACATACTGTTTTACTCATTTCATATGTATATATTGTATTCTACTGTATTTTAGTCAATGCCACTCCGACATTGCTCATCCTAATATTRATATATTTCTTAATTCCATTCTTTTAGATGTGTGTATTGTTGTGAATTGTTAGATACTACTGCACTGTTGGAGCTAGGAACACAAGCATTTCACTACACCCGCAATAACATCTGCTAAATATGTTTATGTGACCAATAACATTTGATTTGATCAGTCTGGAGGGTTACGCACACACAAGTAACATCATGAAAGGCAGAGCGGGACTTCCGACTCTTTCAGCACACATTCCTGAAGCGGAATCTGTATCAATGCCTCAAATGATAACTAAATGCAAGCCCCCGGGGCTAAATCTGTTGACAGCTCACAGTGACTTTATTTGAAGAAGAAATGGGATGTTCCAGGCCACTGCCTCTAGTAGTGTTCCAGGTGTGCATGTGAGATTGGAGAGCCAAGATTCCCATGGATAAGTATGTTACAGGTCGGTTCAGACGCTCTACTTCAATGTGCTTTAGAAAATATAGACCAAATTGACTAAATGTGTTGTTTACCTAGAAATAGTTCAGGTGTAGTTTTATACTTGGAAAAGTCAATTACTATGCTTATATCAAGACCAATAAATGGTGAATCAAACTATGAGAGTAAATGACTAAGATGACTATGGTATGCAATGGACCATGAGCCAACTCAGATAACTTGGTCCAAGGATGATAAGTAAAGATGAGCCAGAGGGAAGCACGACCGCACATTCCATACGCTCGCTCCAACTCGTTGCATGTCATAAATGTACATTATACTGGCTAGTCTTGACACCTACTTTGAATATTCACCGAATCTATTAACCCAGTTGGCAAGCCCGATAATCAACTTCGCCATGTATTTCCGTTCTCTTCATCACTACACGACACAGTCACACAATACTAATTGAAGTGACAGTCGCAGAACCAATCAACATTCATCCAAGGACATGCCAAGTCACAACAGAATGAAATGAGAGCCTAAACAATGCGACCTGTTTTTAAATATTTGCTTGCTAGCTGGTTGGCAGATTACAACACAATGACCTCATACACAAGTTCTTATGAGTAACGTTACACTCAGGAAACGTCTAACCTGAATTATGGAGACAGGTTGGCCAAAMAAGTGGTTTACTAGTCTGGTGTGGTTTATCTAGCGAATTGTTTTAAATGTGCAATTCTAGCTATAATAAGCGGAATAAGCTTACTAATAACTAGCTTTGGTTAACTACAGTATATTTACTGTAACGTTAGTTAACTACAGAGTACTAGAAACAGCTAGCTAACGTTTACGTTAGCATAGTACTGTACGCTAGCTTGCTAACTACCGCTACCAGCTTTACAGAGACCAAATCTTATTTTAACCAGCTAAACAAAGTCAAATTAAGCTTTCTTACCTCCGCCTCGCCCTCTTCGAGACTTCTCAGACTCCATACTACTAGCCCTTGAATCAGAAGAATCGTTAACGCGGCGGCAATCGCTAGTTTGTATCGTCGGAGGAGCTTCTGCACTCTGACGCTGGCCACCATTTTTCCAATTCTAGTTTACATGAGCGTTTGCTAGGGGAGGAGAGAAGCAAATCTGAGCAACGCGCACGCAACGTCATAGACTTGCATTTCCTCAGGTTAGAAGTTGTAGGCAGGCTACTGATTGCACATTTTTGGTTTAATTCTGAGTTTAAGTCTTATACAATACGTTTGATTATGGTTTAAAAGCATTTTTTTTTCAAGAATGTTATAGGTATACAGCTAGATAGTTCTATAGAAAATGTGTCATTTATATGATGAACATAATCAGAGACCCTGTGTGAAAAAGAACAAATACAATTAAAGCCTATCATCATTAGTAATAACATTGCATAGAATGTATTTAAATGTTAATACAAAATGCTATTTGCGTGTTCCTAATTACATATAAGGATGAAAAGTGCGGCCCTTTCTACAAAACGTTTTGTCAATACTCTTGTGGTTTATTCGATTATGAACTAGTATGATCATTATGAATCCTTTTTAAATRATAATGATAATCAGAATCTATAATTTTGTTATAGCTTGTAGCAGCTCAGTGCCATATCTTTAGCTACAGTGCCTTCGGAAAMTATTCAGAACCCTTGACTTTTTCCACATTTTGTTACATTACAGCCTTATTCTAAAATTGATTAAATAAAACATGTTCCTCAGCAAACTACACACAATACCCCATAATGACGAAGCGAAAACAGGTTTAGACATTTTTGCAAATGTAATAAAAATAAAAAACAGAAATACCTGTCTATATAAAGGTCCCACAGTTGAAAGTGCATGTCAGAGCAAAAACCAAGCCATGAGGTAGAAGGAATTGTCCGTAGAGCTCTGAGACAGGATTTTGTCGAGGCACAGATCTGGGGAAGGGTACCAAAAAATGTCTGCAGCATTGAAGGTCCCCAAGAACACAGTGGCCTCCATCATTCTTAGATGGAAGAAGTTTGGAACCACTAAGACTCTTCCTAGAGCTAGCCGCTCGGCCAAACTGAGCAATTGGGGTTGAAGGGCCTTGGTCAGGGAGGTGACCAAGAAACCGCTGGTCACTCTGACAGAGCTCTAGAGTTCCTCTGTGGAGATGGGAGAACCTTCCAGAAGGAGAACCATCTCTGCAGCACACCAATCAGGCCTTAATAGTAGAGTGGCCAGACGGAAGCCACTCCTCAGTAAAGAAACATGACAGCCCGCTTGGAGTTTGCCAAAAGGCACCTAAAGCCTCTCAGACCATGAGAAACAAGATTCTTTGGTCTGATCAAACCAAGATTGAACTCTGGAAGAAACCTGGCACCATCCCTACGGTGAAGCATGGTGGTGACATCATTATGATGTGAGGATGTTTTTCAGCGGCAGGGACTGGGAGACTAGACAGGATCGAGGCAAAGATGAACAGAGCAAAGTACAGAGATCCTTGATGAAAACCTACTCCAGAGAGCTCAGGACCTCAGACTGTGGGCAAAGGTTCACCTTCCAACGGGACAACGACCCTAAGCACACAGCCAAGACAACACGAGTGGCTTCGGGACAAGTCTTTCAATGTCCTTGAGTGGCCCAGCCAGAGCCCGGACTTGAACCTGATTGAACATCTCTGGAGAGACCTGAAAATAGCTGTGCAGCAACACTCCCCATCCAACCTGACAGAGCTTGAGAGGATCTGCAGAGAAGAATGGGAGAAATCCCCCAAATACAGGTGTGCCAAGCTTGTAGCGTCATACCCAAGAAGACTCGAGGCTGTAATCGCTGCCAAAGGTGCTTCAACAAAGTACTGAGTAAAGGGTCTGAATACTTATATGAGGATTGACGCTGGAGATGAATAAACAACGGACATGAAACAGAACAGGAACAGCGTCTGGACAGGGGAAAAATAACGACATCAATGCTGACACGGGGATCTGACCGAGGAACAAACAAATCAAATCAAATGTATTTATATAGCCCTTCTTACATCAGCTGATATCTCAGTGAACCTCTCGAGCCAGCTAAGGCGTAGAAGCCCGACAAGCCAGCTGAGGCACCCCCGGTTCCATCGGCGACGGCACCCGAACCCGACGTTGCCAACAAAAACAAGAACTCCCTGATGCTTCACATATTGGTGTCAGCATTCTGTGAGGATCAACGCTGGAGACGAGAAGCAAGTACAGGGGGTGAACATTTAATAAACAACAGACATGAAACAGAACAGGAACAGCGTCTGGACAGGGGAAAAATAAAGACATCAATGCTGACACAGGGATCTAACCGAGGAACAAACAGATAGGAGGGGCAATCAACAAGGCAATGGAGTCCAATGAACGCTGATGTGCATAATGATGGTGACAGGTGTGGTAATGATGGGGAGCCTGGGCCTCCCGAGTGGCACAGTGGTCAAAGGCACTGCATTACAGTTGCTAGCTGTGGCACTAGAGATCCTGGTTCGAGTCCAGGCTCTGTAGCAGCGTCCGGGTTAGGGGAGGGCTTGGCCGGCAGGGATGTCCTTGTTCCATCGCGGTCTAGCATGGAGGGCCGGGCGCATGCACGCTGACACGGTCGCCAGGTGTACGGTGTTTCTTCCTACACATTGGTGTGGCTAGCTTCCGGGTTAAGCGGGCATTGTGTCAAGAAGCAGTGCGACTTGGTTGGGTCATGTTTCTCGACCTTCGCCTCTCCAAGTGCGACTTGGTTGGGTCATGTTTCTCGACCTTCGCCTCTCTTCGCCAAGTCCGTATGGGAGTTGCCGCGATGAGACAAGACTGTAACTACCAATTGGATACCACGAAAAAGGGGTAAAAGTATTTTTTTTTTTAAATATTAAACAAAATGATAGGCAGGAGGAGCGTGAGCAGGCGTGACAACTTATGTAAATGTAATATTTCGTTTTTTAAATTTTTATAAATTTGCTAATATTTCTAATAATCTGTTTTTGCTTTGTCATTTTGGGGTATTGTGTGTAGATTGATGAGGGGAAAAAACGATTTAATACATTTTAGAATAAGGCTGTAACGTAACAAAATGTGGAAAAAGTCAAAGGGGTCTGAATACTTTCCGAAGGAACTGTACATGTAGCAGAGATGCAGTTTTGGACTCCACCAACAGGCTGTTCCCTCTCATTGCACACTATCCCATCACAGGCATCTCCAAGGTAAACTGTGACTACAACGCTGGAATGTGATGTCCTCCTGGCTGATTTGGACCCTAATATTGGGATTCCCAACCAAGAGAACTATTTAGGCTTCTTACTTTGTAAACTTTAAGATATTGTAAAGCGTGATGTTGTGTGAACGTAGTCAATAAGTTACATTTAATCAAATAAATAAACTATTTGCATTAGTGTGTTATATAGTCTGGTTGATGGTTAAGCCTATCTAGTCTGTCATGAAGAATACAAACTAGTGCATTTCTGAATGATTGATCAAGAAAATGCAACAGAAAAACCTTTATTGCATTGTCCCAACATTATGAAAAGGCTCCGGTGTGCTGCTATGAGTTCAGTGGCTACTTAATAACCAGTGTCAGCCAAGTTGCCTCCTTGGCGACTGCGCGCGCGTGTCTATCAACATCGTACAAGGACTGTTTGTTGTCCGGTGCCCGGCGACGTCACGGAATTTGAGAGCGCGACAGTGCTCTCAACAAACAGTCCTAGGACTCAAATACTGTGGCAAGTTAACCGACGTGAGTTTCCTTGAACCGACTCTTGTTTGGAGCTCGTCTCTCTTGCATTGGAATAGTACAAGGGATAAGGAAAATAATCAGAATCTATGATCTCGGTCCCTTTGAGGAAAACAGTCCCCTTTTACCCTCTGACTTCATGATCCAATTGGGTATAGATAGTCTATTCGCCAGAGATGTCCACCGCTGCAACTCCAACCACCCCCTCTCAGTTAACATCGGATCAACTCACGGTCATTGTGGCAGCATGTAAGTAAGATTTTAATCTCTCAAAATGTRACATTTTCCATGAAACTGATGGTGGCATTTGAGCATAGATCAGAATCAGATATAATCTTAGGCATATTTTTGTAATTAACCCATCTGTTATGATGAACAGGTGTATTGGCATGTCACTTTTGCCTGTTACATTAATAGCAGTTGTATGTGTTCATTAGTTTTCTTTGGACAAAACACAACTATTGTAAAGTTGTAGAAAACTGCAACACTGTAGCCTATGTGGACCACTGACCTATGCTATAGATCTAGATGGGGAGTCTGTTGCCTCAGCAGGTTGTTCACACCAGTGATGGATCCTTTTACTTCATCAAATCACTGCTGTGGTGGTGTGATAAGGAATATGTCGAATACACTGTTCGCCAGCTGCTATCACTGTAGATAGCAGCCTATTTGCCTACCATGTTAGATATGAAGCTTTCTATTTTTAGAACCTATCTGTATTATCTTGAAGCTGCTACTGTTCCTCTTGGACTTGTTTTGCATCAGAAGATGAATTACATGGTTGACTTCACATTTATATTTGATAGTAAATGAATTTGAAGTGTGGAAAATTGACTGCGACTAACATTACGATAGCCAATTATCCCTGTCCACAGATTGAAAAACATATTGTGAACAGCGTTCCATTAAATAGTCTACACAGTATGTCCACACAGCGTTTCAACTTAATTACCTGTGACCTGAGCAGGAAAAGCTCTGTCCCCTTGCAAACGCATATTACAGTGTTCTGAACACTATAATAAACTATTACTTAACATGAATTAGACTGGGGCATTACGTAATGTATCTTTTGTACAAGTGCATGTCCATTGTCATTTTGATGCATTGTTAACAGCGGGTGATGAGTTTTCTCTTCTCTCCTTTACTAGTTTCAGCTCTGGTGTTCTTTGTGGTGATCGTGGTGCTGCTGTCCATATACCGGAAAGAACCTCACTGCTGCAAGGACACCCATGGAGACATGGTAAGGACCTTGAGCTCTCTCACTATATTTTATTGAAAGATACAATTAATGGTTTGTAAACAAACCATAAATTAAAGTTAGGCACAATACAGAGTAGATGTGACTGAGGCCAAATGTACCATGCAAATTAAATGTAGCGCCATTAAGAGGTGTCACGTTTAATTTGCATGGCTATAAGAACAGGCCCAGAATAAACTTGATATGATAACTTTAAAACCATGCATTTGCATTTAATGGAATTAACAGTGCTTTGGCTATGAGCTCCGGCTTCCATAACTATCCCTGAGTGCCAAAGCAATCATGGGCCATAGTGTGTGGTCAGGCAGCATTGACAAATGCTATTGATACCTGCGCCAATCTTGTGATGTGTCAACACCACTACAATGAGAATATTACAAACAGATTGTTTAGCTAAACATTTGACTCAAAACATGTTGTATGAAAACATATGAATGGCTAACACAGGGCGGAGGAAAATCTGATCTTGACTGCATACAAGCATATCCTGCACAGCCTACTGGTAAATCTCACCCAGAAACCAGAAACTGGATACAATATTCAGTGTTCCCCTGAGTGAGGAACACAAACACTGGCACAGAGGAGGAGTCTTCTGTATCACTGTTGACCTCCTTTCCTCTCCCTCCCAGAGAATAGAATTTAGCAGACAAAGAGTATCTTATATGAATGGTACCATGATGGATGCCCAAAGTATGGAGGTTTATACATATCAATACTATTTAACAACTTCAAACTATGACCAATATTCAAGTCCCTAACTTGGTACAGGAAATAGGGAACAGGAAGTATAAACTCTCCATGGAGGTCAGTTTTCAGTTTCTGCCCATCCTCCATGTTTCCTCTTCCTGACCTGCGTCCCTGGGGTAGGGTTAGTATGTTATCTCTGGAGCACAGGGACACTACTCYCACCTTCCAACTCTTTCCCTTTCTCAGAGAGACAGGAAACATCAACATCTCCTTTGTCTCTGCTATGTTTGGCTCTGGCCTGAACAGATTAGAGAAAAGTTTTGCTGTCTCTTGTCAGGAATAGACAGGCTTGCCCTCTTGTACATGTCAGCCATTTTGACCTGCTGTCAGCTAGAGTAACCCACACATGACAGATCAGACAACATTGCTCGTCACTATTTCCTACCATATTGTCAGTGTGTGGAGTGGAGTCTAGTCTATATAGTAAACAGTGGGTGACAGGGTGTAAATATGGAAAGATCTTGGTGGGTATGGAGATGACCTCTGGGAACTGTACAGGTGACAAAGTGTTACTGGGTGAAAGAATACACAGCTAGCTGGCGGTGTGAGCAAAGTAAAAAATCAAGTTTCCTGATGATTTAAGTTGTTTTTTATATAGAAACAGATTTGTTGAAATCAGTTTGTTGTTTTTGGTGTCCTTGTTATGTCGTTTACACATTCCCTGAAATCCTATCCAGTCACCCATATAGTCATAGTGACTGGTTAACTGAGGCATGTTGCAGAAGAGGGTGGTTTTGTTACAAGATCATTACAAGGACACCAACTTGAAGGCAAGCCAGATTGTGAGGGAGGCTCACATGGAAAAAAGACTCTATTATTGTTTTCTATGGAACGTTTACTTTCCTCTATATGTGTTGTTGCCACATACCTTTCCCTGCTTCAGTTTGAATAATGGCCAGACCCTCCTGTGGGTGTTGGGGACAATGGCTCTCCTTCAGGTCGCGTCACTGAAAAAGGCACACTGCCGATGGGGTCCTCCCCCCACTTCAGCTCTGATTTTACACGGTTGTGCTTTTTCACGCTGGGTGAATCAGAGGCAGTAAACAAAAGGACATCTCCCCTTTTTATCCTGAAGACTTTTTTCGTCCCTTGAAAGTGCAAACTAGCGAGGGAAGGTGACCTTTGACATCAATGTTTCTGTGGCGTCTCTCTGTCACATGCTGGAGGGGTGGTGACAAAGGTCAAACTGCATCACTGGGAACGTGAGTGATGTCCCTGTTCAGGCAGGCATCAAAAACTGGCCCTGATGTTTTGAAGGTGACCATTTTGTCAATATGAACAAGCTTACTTCCCTATGCGTAATTTGCAGTGGGGGCAATTTTCCTATGTAAATTGCTACAACCGTTCTCCTACTCATCACGCATCCTAATTTTTATTTATTTTATTTGACCTTTATTTAACTAGGCAAGTCAGTTAAGAACAAATTATTATTTACAATGACGACCGAACCCTAACCCGGATGACGCTGGGCCAATTGGGACTCCCAAGCACGGCCGGTTGTGATGCTGGATTGAACTCTGTCAGGCAAAAAATTCCTTTGTTGTAATGCTGTGTATTGTCATCCAAATTAACTATGGGGGACATAATGTGTATTTGAGCATGCTTGTTAAGAGGAACCTGCTACAGTTACAAGGGAAGAGAGAGATGCTGAAAAGGTCACACTGTGTGGTTTCTTGCTAGGGACCCTGGTGACACAGTAGGACGCATTGTCCCCAATACAAAGAGACTCATTTAGGCCCAGGGTAATCACCTAGTTTTCCGGCAGGGCTTTTGAAGAATTCCAGCACCTCATACAGTGTGAGCCTGCCTAATCTTGTTTGAAATGGGTGGGACTGGGAGGAGGCACGGAAATCGTAGGGTGGTCGTCTTATAGGCTAGATCATTTATGGTATTGCTAAAACAGTCAGGACCAAGACGAATGAAACAAGGCATGACAATTGGTCAATGAGGCTGAAATTAGGGAATGCCTTCCTAATTGGGATGTTGGGCTAGCCTCGTAATTACCAGACTGATTACCACTGCGTTATCAAAACAGAATGTAAGCTCGCAAGACTTTCGGAATGTTGTACAAGGTTAACGTTGGGCAGATCGTCGACATTCAATCTCTATTTGAATTAGATTCTCGTTGAATCTCAAATATAAATGTAGGGTTGTTAGAAGTTGTTCAGTCATCTCTGTAGTTAATGTGCTAATGGAGGGTTCATCATACTATAGTCTAACTCACATTAATCACTGTTCCCTCTGTCCTCCTGCAGGATGCCCCTCAGTACTACAGCAGCAGACAGACACTGGTGGGAAACCCCTGTCTGGAACAGACTCACGACAACACACACTCACAGGTAAGAAGGCCCGGCACTGGGTGGGTCAATACGTTTTCAGTCAATACGTTGTCAGACCCAGTGATACCTGTGTGTCAGGTGCGGAGCTAGGGGGGGGGGCTTATCATTTCCAAAGTCGCTGGTATCATAAATGCATTAATACTTGAATGGTCGTCAATCATCATTAAGTAGCTTATACCTGCACCAGGATTATTAAGCGCACAGATTGATACAAGGCAATGTGCAACGAGCAGACAAGTCAGAACCATGGAGAAAGAATTAGGCCTAGGCTACACCTTGCTCTTTAGATAAGTCAGACAGTAAACTAAATAACATCAATCATGCATGATCAGGTAGACCGCAGTCTACAACATAAGCAGCAAACACATCCACATCAATTTGATAGGCTATTGCTTTCTGCAGTCAAGCACAAGGAACTGAATCCCATGTGTCTACTAACTACTGTGCTATAGTTCAACCTAATTAGGTAATATAGAATAAACTACTTTTGCTTTCATATGCCATTTAAAAACCAGTTACAGGGAAGAACATTATAGTAAACCTACTCACCAAACAGATGTGTCGTGTCATGTGGTAAAAGGTCATTCATGCGTAATCATGCAATGTAAAATTGTAAATACATTTTGAAATGTCCAAAGATCAGGCAGAACCAAATCCGAACTAACATCTATATATATTGTCGAAAATAATAAATTATACGGTCTTTATCCCTAAATAAATTGTCTTTCAACTTAAAATTGAGCGCATGAGACCCTTCTCAAATTGTCACTCTTTTTAAAAAGTAACTATTCCAGTCATGAGAGGTGCATCTCACTTCACACTTGCAATTCTTTGCTTTTCAAAAATATTATTTTCTATTTATTTTGTTATGTATTCCGTAATATTCTACCTATAAAATAGGGTGTCTTGACTGTGATAAGGGCACAGGAATATAAAAGTGTATTTTCTACTAAATTAACAAACAAGGCTATTGCCAATGCAATTTCATATAGCCATAATCACCAGCAGCGCAGCGCCAGTCTCAGGCCAGGGGGCCCCCTCAAGGGGGTATAGCGACACACAGCTAGCGGTACATTGCTTTATAAAATAAGCAATACCAGCTCAGACCAATTCCAAGATTTAACAAAATCATAGTATACAGTATATCATATTATATATACATTTGTCATGTTTTATAGTGTTAAATAATATTTTTTGAATTTGGTTTTTGGTACAATGTTTTTCTTGTAAAAAATCTCCAGGAACAGGAGGCCCCGCTTCTGCTGTGTGTGGATAGGTCTATTGCTCTGATGCGTAAAGTCAGCAGTGATGCACTGACAAGGATTCTCCATGACCAAACTGACACCAGCAGTATCTTCCATCAAAGTGTTTGTGACATCTCTCTAACTGTTCCATTGTGTTCCCCGGCTGTCTGCGTCTTCTCTCCATCAGTCAGGGCAGCTGTTCCTTATCGGCCTGCCCTCCAGCTACCGCCTGCCCTCCCTGGAGGCGCCCCTCCCCAGGCTGCCCTCCTACGAGAGTGTCAGGAAGAAGGACCGCCAGAGACAGATACACATGATGATCGCTGACCGTTTCGGCCTCAACGGCTCAATGCTGACTGAGGTAAGATACCGGGGGGTGGACGGGTAGCATTGAGATAAGTGGCATGTATCCTCATAAGTATTGAACGCTGCCTCAGCTGCCTGAAAGTGTGGGTTATTGAACGTTACCAAAGTTAATCTTAATCCATTATTAAAGAGCCTCACATATATAATCTGTTGTTTACTCCAAAGTGCAGTGACCTATAAAAGAGAATAAATGAGAGGTTTTGTTCATTATGAATGTGCTGTCACAGGATAACTGGAGCTTGTTCTAAGATGAAACACTATTCAGAACGCCGTAAATAGGAGCCCTATCATCTCATCTTCTGCTGTAGTGATGCACAGACTGCGCATTCCCAGGTTTTACCGTGTTGATCTTTCGCCGGGGCTTTGACTTGCGTAACGCTCGAGCAAACAAGGTAATGAGAAAAGGGCAAATCAAACATAATTAAAGCTTGCATCCTCAGTGTAAACAGTGGCAGAGAATGCAGCTTTGTGCTTTCTTTCTCCTTTACTTGTCTTTTTTTGCTCCTCTTTTTCTTTAATAAATGTCCCAGCGAATAAGTGCCCTCCCATCAGTCTCCCATTCTGTCACCGGTAGCTCAAAGTGGCCCCTGTCAGACTTTAGAGGGGGTCTGATGGCCCATAATTGCCCCGTCTGTGCTGTGGCCGTAGGGGCTGGAGTGAAACTTTGTTGCGTTGTACGTGTGTGGTGTTTTTATAGGCGTGCAGAGCTGTCCTTGCCGCCCGCGGGGGTCCCAAGCAATTAAAAGATAAGGAGTTAGTCAGGGAGTGAGGAGCTGGCTGATGACGGAGATAGGCTCTGTACTGGAAGAGTGATGCTAAAGGCAGCCCGGGTGCTGCCAACCTAATCTGTCATGTAAACGCTAACATGATGCCATTAGGTTTGATGTTAGAGATCATGTATCAGCCAATACACGCTAGGAAACACCTACACCTGGGAAATGGAGTCTCTAATCTTAGATGGGATATCATTTTTGAAGCTCATGGGTTATTTTATTGTGTATGTGGAATGTATAGCGTTTAACATTTTCAGTACGTTTTATAGCCTCTCAATTATGAGTGTTAACATTTTTTAAATATTTTTTTATTTCACCTTTATTTTAGGAGGGTGACTCATTCTAAGTGGCTCACTTTGTCACAAAGTATAGCTTGATATGATGAGTCGCGACACACTCAAATCAAGCCATTCACTCACCCATTTTACTCGTACCCACTTACCCTAGGTTCTAAAGCAGTGTTAACCAAAGCTTACTCTTTCTCTCCCACAGCCCCCTCCAACGTATGAGGAGAGCATCTGCCACTCCATTGAAGTGCCCTTTGACATTCTGGGGTCTGTAATAGACACCCCTCATCCCCAGAACATTTACCCTCCGCACCCTGGCACAGACATTACCACTCAGTCAGAGGTAACCACTCAGTGCCCGTCCACTCAGGATGCCAACAGTGCCACCCTACCAGTCTGAATCCTCAGACTCGCTACTGACACACGATGACAAGGACAACTGGAGTATTGATGCTTTTTATCCACCTTGATGTGCCAAACTAGTCAGAGGATAACAGACAGTGGAAATGCACACATTCTCAATAGGTTGAATCAGATCCAGGAGCCAATGGGTTGACTGTACTGTAGGAACATCCTGCAGTGACAGTATGCAGGAAGATAGTGACCAAAGATAGTGAAATTCTACATTGCGGGTTACTCCATACTGACAAACTTGAATGTCTAAACACCTCTTGTCAGTTGTGATTTTAAACTGGAGCCTAAATAAGATTGGTGAACTSGGAAGACTTGGATTGCCATTCTTCAGTGAAAAGGGAAACCGTCCTGTAGATGACCAATACCATGACTATATGTGTCTGAGATGGCAGGTTCTAATGCCAAAGTGAACTGTAAGAGGAGACAGGCCAGGTAGAAAGACACTCCATGGCAAATGTGCTGCTGAAAAACAAAGACCATTTTGCTGTGAACAGAAAAAGCACCAAAAAGGGAAGAACGATCTTTAGATTTAAAAAAAATGTTTCTCATATTTTCTACATTTGATCATTTTATGGATTAAAGTAATCTGGATTATTGTTTTTTGGGGAACTGTGTTGTAGCAAGTCCTTTTCTGAGTAAAACCACTCTCCTCTTTTAGTGCAATGTCCGAGCCAAAAATGTATAAGCGTGAGTTGTAAAATGCTCCTATGTCCTTCCCTGCTGAGCTTGGGTTGTACAGCTGAGCCAGCTACAACTTGTGTGCTAGTCTTGGAACCTGTGAAGGGTGAGTCAACAACACCAAACCTGTGTTGGCTCTGGTAACGGGTCTTAAAGGCCCAATGCAGCCGTTTTTATATCAAATCATTTATGGGTAACAATAATGTACCTTACTGTAATGGTTTTCCATAAAAATTATCAAAATAGTTTTTTTTGTTGCTTTTAAGCGTTTTAAGCGTTAAACGTTTTAACAAGCAATAATTGTGGTCTGAGTGGGGAGGAGAAAAGGGAAAAATAGTTGTTATTGTTAGAGAGGTTTGGAACTCTTTGTTATTAATCTATTAACTAATTTACCACCTGGTGATGTCACCAGGCAAGCTGAAACTCCACCCATGCAAAACCTGCTGTTTAGAAGGTCCAATGTAGAATGTATTTTCAACCAGGAAATAATACTGACCAAATCTTGTTAGTTTCATCAGCTGTTGTACAATATGATGCAAAACACAGAAAACTGAATTTTGACTGCACGGGGCCTTTAAGATACAATTCAGCATTGGGATTCTGGGAAGCGTTAACTAAGTAGCTAGCTTTGTTTATTCAAGAGCTCTGTGAACAGTGAATGAGAATAGTTGTGTAAAAAGCTTTTTTGTTGTTGATTAATTGGGCTGCCTGTCTTAACAGTCCCTGCACAAGCTTGAGAAGAAACCAGTATCAATGACAATTTCCCTCACATCATGTCTGAAACAAAAGTATGAGGTTTCAGCAGCTGTTAGCAAGTAGAGACAAGTCTATTCAAAAGACAGCAATTGTGAAATACTTGTATGTTTATACAAGTGTAAGAGTGAGAATTGGAGTTGATAATCATTTATAGACCTGTGTCTATAAATTCCTGTCTGTCACGTAAACTAATTGAGATGGTGGTGGCTTCTAGATAAAGACATGTTTAACATAGCGCCTGTGTGCTGTCTCTGTCTGGCCTTAATGTCCACTAGTTTCCTTTTCACCTCATTTAACACATGATTTACTTAACAAAAAGGCACATCTCAATAGGTGGTCCAGGTATGACATGACATGGAACAAGCAGGGGGAGGGGCAGGTGGTGCTTTCCTCTTTTGTTCTCTATTGCTCCTCTATTGTTCCTCAAACAAGGAGGAGGCTGATGAAATCACATCTGACCATTTATTTAACCTTTATTTAACCTGGCAAGTCAGTTAAGAACATTCTTACTTACAATAACAGCCTAGGAACAGTGGGTTAACTGCCTTGTTAAGGGGCAGAACGACAGATTTTTACCTTGTCAGCTCGGGGATTCGATCTAGCAACCTTTCGGTTACTAACTACTAGGCTACCTGCCGCCCCAAACCTMRCACTCCAAAATCCTTGAAGTTAACTTAAAGTTTGCGGTTGTCTCAAAAACACAATTTTACTCAAAACTTATTTTTTAGCCCTTTTAGTGTATGTATTTATACTTGGGATATTTGAACAGGAAAAGTAAAACAAAATCACTGGAGGACGTCTAACTTTCACTTTCCGAACCCTCTAAACTGCACATTACATTGGTGGGAGCAGTGTTTTTGTGCATTTTGAATGACCCTGGAACCTAAGTATTATACAAGTGAATTGATTACCTGTAAGTTTACTTTMAACCCACCACCAAGTTACATCTGACCTGTGCACACACATTGAATATATGTATGTAAAGATAAACTGTTATTAAATCAAATTGTATTAGCCACATGCGCCGAATACAACAGGTGTAGACTTTAGTGAAATGCTTACTTACGAGCCCCTAACCAACAATGCAGTTGGATATACGGATAAGATTACAGATAAGAATAAGAAATAAAAGTAACAAGTAATTCAAGAGCAACAGTAAAATAACAATAGCGAGACTATATACAGGGGGGTTTTCTTAATATTTTCTTAATCATGTAAATTGTTACTTGCAATGGGTGAATTGTTTTTAAAAGTCATGATGACAGTCTAAGGAGGAAAATGGATGCATTTGTTTCTGTATTAATGAACATATGTTACCTCTGTGCCTTGTCAAAGTCCTTCTCCATCCATTGTCACTCAAAAGCTTGACCTCTGACATCTGGTGGCCAGCTATAGAATTGCAGTCTTGAAGATTACACCATTTTAACTGAAAACTGAACCAACCCACCCCATACTTTTGAGACAATACTCTCACATAAACATGATGTCACAGTCAGTAATATATTTAACTCATTAGATGAAGTGTCCACAAGGGTTCCATTGTCCTGCTGTTGGGTGTCTAATGAGAGAGAGCGAGAGAACAAAAAGAGGACCTCAGAGGTCATTAAGCTCCTCACAGTTGGGCAGCACAGCTGGAAACAGCCTAGGGGCAGAATGAGAAGACACTACAGGATGAACAACTTCCATCARCGTCTTCTGACTGACAGACACAAAGTGCAACTGTTTGGTAATCCCCTTGAGCTCTTGTCGTAAAAGATGAGCCCCATATAGCTAATTAGGTCTTATGGTCATTTGATCCCGTAAAATACAGACCACAAAAAGAGGTGACATGGGGTTCTCTCTTCATCATTGGCATCTCAACAGCTAATTAAGCATAGAGATTTGGCATTTAGGGGATTAGCACATGCTATATTGAAAGACAGGCTTTGTTAAATTTACAATTACTTTCTGATAACCCTTCAGATTTCAATGAAGGAAAGCAAATAGCAGTGGATTGTTTCTTCAATAAACGTCCTAATCTTCGTAGCCCTTTATACTCGTACCTGTGTATGGATTGAAAATGACAGATTTGGGCACTAATAAGTGCCTAAATTGGAATGCAGTTACTGTACAGTAACATGCTATACATGACATCAGAGCTCTGGCTCTGAACTTCACAGTGCAGTATGGGTTTTGACTGACAGCCGTTCTGAACTTGAGCACCACGCGTGACAGAAGTTTCCTCAATCACTCCCAGTAATTGGGCAACTTTTGCAAATAGTTTGTTGTCTGAGTGAGGGAAATGCTGTAAATTAAGATTAATCAATGTATTCTGAAAGATGAGATGTTGAGGAATATAATAAATACAGCTTTGATGTCATACGAGCAACACAAACATCCATGAGTCCAAATGTGAACTTCACATTTCCAAATCATAAAACTCATGTCAGTGTCAGTGTTTATGATCACTATGTRTGATGTACAGTTACCGGATGACATGGCATCATACCCTGTTTTTTTTTTAACAGAATGAGACGATTTGTTTATTGGGAAGAATATTCGCCGCAGTACACACACCTGAATGTACTCATGACTATTTTCTGTGCCCACCAAGATTACAATCTGTTTCRCTGAATTGRCTTGTGAAAGCCTAKCACTGTAAGATGTTATTTTATAACTTAGCTAGTCGTGTTGGCAATAGAACAAGCTTTCAAATGATGCCCACCTGACCCAGATTGTGATTAGTTAATGGACCGTTTTTGGATTGCGTAAACAACAACAGTAATTGTGTGATGGCAGGAATGCAGGGTTGTGTTCCAAACAAAACAACTACAAGTTTGCTTGCTCTAGTTCTTCAACAGCACAGCTAGGAGAGCTAAAAAAAATCCTTATAGTTGAAGATTCTTCTTCGACTCATAAAAGTGCATTGAAAATGCTTAGGAACTGTGCACACTTTGGAGAGGTGTGTGGCCACTAAGTCCTCTCGAACCTACTCACTCAGACCCTTGCAATTTTTGGGGGTCTTATGTTACACCTACCCCATATTCTCCAGGAGTAGTCTCATCATGTTACAGAATGTATCCAGAGTAGTTTTAGATTTTGTTATCAAGAAATGCTTCAAAAAGTACAGTAAATGTAAAATGCACAGAAAGTAAACAGTGTAATGTTTGGATTCAGTCTTGTGTCAGGTGAACTGTTGCGTCCTCACCTTTCATCTAATCATTTTCCCATCATCTCCAAGCTGTTCCCTTTCAATTGCTACCATGATTATGGATATGCGTTTTATATKATTTATATTGCGCACACACACACACACAAACACACACACACACAAAGTATTTGAACCCCTTGCCTTTTTCTACATTTTGTTACGTTACAGCCTTATTCAAAAATTGATTAAATGGTTTTCCCCCCCTCATCAATCTACACACAATACCCCATAATGACAAAACAAAAACAGGTTTTAGAAATGTTTTGAAAGTATTCAGACTCTTTACTCAGCACTTTGTTAAGACCTTTGCAGCTTAAGCCTCGTAGTCTTTTAGTTATGATCGGCCTACAAGCTTGGCACACCTGATTGGGGATTTCTCCCATCTTCTCTTCAGTCCTCCTCAAGTCGTCAGTTGGATGGGATGTGTTATGACAGCTATTTAGGTCTTCCAGATGTCTCAACACGTTCAGTCCTGCTTCTGCTGGGCCACTCCAACGGACATTGAAGACTTGTCTCCGAAGCCACTCTTTTGTCTGTCTGTGTGCTTAGGTCGTTGTTCCCGTATGAAGGTGAACCTTTTGCCACACGTTAGGTCTGAGCTCTCTGAGTGGTTCATCAAGATCTTCTCTACTTTGTCTGTCATCTTTGCCTCGATCCGTCTAGTCTCCAAGTCCCTGCACTGAAAACACCTCACAATCTAAATGATGTTCCGACCACCTATGCTTCACCGTAGGATGGGTTGCCAGTTTCCTCCAGATGTGATGCTTGACCATTTCAGGCCAAAGATTCAATCTGTCTCATCAGACAGAGAACTTTTTCTCAATGTCTGAGAGTACTTAGGTGCTGCACCTGTTTGAACTCTACCTGCATAAGGACACCACTTTCACCTACCAATCAAACAGACTCCAACCTCTCCACAATGGCCAAGACCAGAGAGCTGTGTAAGGACATCAGGGATAAAATTGTAGACCTGCCACAAGGTTCGGATCGGCTACAGACAATAGGCAAGCAGCTTGGTGAGAAGGCAACAACTTTGCGCCATTTATTAGAAAATGGAAAGAGTTCAAGATGACGGTCAATCACTCTCGTCTGGGCTCCATGCAAGATCTTCACTCTGTGGGGTCAATGGTCATGAGAAGGTGAGGAATCAGCCCGAACTACACGCAGAACCTGGTCAATGACCTGAAAGAGCTGGACCCAGTCTCAAAGAAAACCATTAGTAACCACTACGCCAGGGTGTCAAACTCATTCCACAGGGCCTAGTGTCTGCAGGTTTTTTGGTTTTTCCTTTCAATAAAGCCCTAGACAACCAGGTGGGGAGTTCCTAACTAATTAGTGATGTTAATTCATCAATCAAGTACAAGAGGAGCGAAAACCCGCAGACACTCGGCCCCCCGTGGAATGAGTTTGACACCTGTGCACTACGCCGTCATGGATTAAAATCCTGCAGCGCAAGCAAGTCCCCCTGCCTTCAAGCCAGCGCATGTCCAGCCCCGTCTGAAGTTTGCAATTGACCATCTGGATGATCCAGATGAGGAATGGAGAAGGTCATGTGGTCTGATGAGACAAAAATAGAGCTTTTGGTCTAAACTCCACTCACCTGTTTTGAGGAAGAAGAAGGATGAGTACAACCCCAAGAACACCATCCCAACCGTGAAGCATGGAGGTGGAAACATCATTCTTTGGGGAAGCTTTTCTGCAAAGGGGACAGGACGACTGCACCGTATTGAGGGGAGGATGGATGGCCATGTATCGCGAGATCTTGGCCAACAACTCCTTCCCTCAGTAAGAGCATTGAAGATGGGTCGTGGCTGGTCTTCCAGCTTGACAACGACCCGAACACACAGCCAGGGCAACTAAGGAGTGGCTCCGTAAGAGCATCTCAAGGTCCTGGAGTGGCCTACCCGTCTCCAGACCTGAACCCAATAGAAAATCTTTGGAGGGAGCTGAAATTCCGTATTGCCCAGCGACAGCCCGAAACCTGAAGGATCTGGAGAAGGTCTGTATGGAGGAGTGGCCAAAATCCCTGCTGCAGTGTGTGCAACCTGGTCAAACTACAGGGAACGTATGATCTCTGTAATTGCAAACAAATGTTTCTGTACCAAATATTAAGTTCTGCTTTTCTGATGTATCAAATACTTATGTCATGCAATAAAATGCAAATTAATACTAAAAATTCAAGTACAATTAATTCTGGTATTTGTTTTATATCCATCTCTCACAGTTGAAGTGTACCTATGATAAAAATTACAGACCTCTACATGCTTTGTAAGTAGGAAAACCTGCAAAATCGGCAGTGTATCAAATACTTGTTCTCCCCACTGTATATCAGGTGGTGTGATAGGAAAGCCAAGAAAAGTGTTAAAGACTCCAGCCACCCAAGCCATGGACTATTCTCTCTGCTTCCACATGGCAAGCAGTATTGGTGCATCAAGACAACAACAGACTCCTGAACAGCTTGTATCTCCAAGCCATAAGAATGCTAAATAGCTAACAGAATGGCTACACAGACTACATATATTTTTTTGTTGCTCTGTCTCTATGCACACTCACAGGACTCTACACACTCARGCACACTGACACTCCAACACACACATAACATGCACACACATTTATACTGACTACAGACACGCACACATACTCACATAGAATCATTATTTAAGCTGCTGCTACGCTGTTTATCAAATATCAAATCAAATCAAACTTTATTTGCCACATGCGCCAAATACAAGTGTAGACTTTACTGTGACATGCTTACTTACAAGCCTTTAACCAACAGTGCAGTTCAAGAAGAAAAAAAGATTTACAAAGTAGGCTAAAATAAAAAGTAACACAATAAGAATAACAATAACGAGGCTATATACAGGGGGCATTGGTATCCTGATGTTTAGTCACCTACCCTATACATATACTGAACAGAAATATAAACGTTTTTTTCTACCTTATGTTATTTTTTAGTGCTACTTTGATATTGATTACTGCATTGTTGGGTTTGGAGCTTGCAAGAAAGGCATTTAATTGCATGTGACATTAAAACTTGAAACTAATGGATTCTCTCTTTAGCCATGTTGTAATGGAACTTGCTTTTGAAGTAACCTGAAATATATCACAGTTAACTACTCAGCTTCTGAAACTCAGATTCTCATGTCAAGTAGTGAACACTGGTTCATACTACAGAGAGGATGCCTTTACAATGTATTGAACGGGGCCCGGTTTCCCGAAAGCATCTTAAGGCTAAGTTAATCATTAAAATGGTTAGATGAACTTAACCTGAAGATGCTTTTGGGAAACAGGGCAGGGTCAACAATTTATATATACACACTAGATGATGTCAGGGCTGTTTTGATGCCACCGTGCCTCCATCTTGGCACTCCCCCAACGGAGTKAAAATATTTTGGAAGCTATAGAAATGCATTTATTAAAAGTATATATTTGTTTTTATCACGTTTATTATATTACAGACACCTTCATTCTCCTCTACTGATATAAGTAGGACATGGTGACATCCCGCCAACTTTGAGAAAAAAACACTTTATATCAGAGTTGTCTCGAGATGGCTATGCATATTCATGAAATMAGGCTAGTAGCATAGTATCTCTTTCCATTGAATACAGGCGGTTGACGTCAACAAACCTCATCGAATATTCAAAACGGGATTACAATAATGCTATGTATCCACCAATCCAAAGAAAGGATATAGGCGGGAGCTAGACAGCCCGGCGTTCCACTTCGTGGACAACTGATGTACCACAACAATCATGGCGACGCTGTTTGTCTGCCTTCGGATTCAGAAAACGGAGAGAGCCGAACCATCTTCGTTCCTAGGAAAATCTTGTATGTAAACAAGGTCAGTCATACTGCAGCATACAGTCAACTTGTTCTCCAGTAGAATTACTCCTGTGTATAGAAGACACCAATCGGCTTACATTACAACATTGTGACAGGTATGTCTAACTGCATGATTGTGTCAAATTTTCCATAAAATATGATACATTAATTTCGATTGCATGAAAATCCACAGACGTCACATAACAGCATGGCATTGTTTAGTGTCGCAAAAATAACTTAACTATCATGCATAGTGCAAAATTCGACATGTTGCAATGTCAACCAAGGATATATAGGATCAAACTCTCTGGCAGTGCCGCAAAGTCACACGACCCTGCTCATTACTTTTTGCGCAGACTGCGTGTGTTTAGACTGGTCTGTAACTGGGTCACTGTCACTCAAACAAAAGATCCAATACACATAGGCCTACTCTGAATACCTGAACAATGTTTCCTGTTTTTGTTTTCATGATTTAATTTGCCTACTCACATTTTTGTTGCATTGTATTCCATTTCCTTCCATTGTATTTATTTGTATTCTATTACTAAAGGTTGACATGAGTTTACCATGGATTTTATAACAAATGCCACCTGGTTTTGCTCTCCACAATGTGTGCTGATGAATATGCATTTCATTTAGTAATATTATTATTTTGCGCCAGTCATTATTATTTGGTCTATATTGTGCTTGCCATCCTCTATCTGTTTGTGCTTGGCTGTATCAGGACCCTGTTTGGAAGTCCTCCTAGGTAATCTGCTAAGGGCTTCAGTGGCACACTGACCTAACTCACGTGCCACATTTACCCTGCTGCTGACAGCAGACTTACTGGCTTAGCCCACAAGGTGTGTGTTTGTGTGTGTCTGTGTTATGGAAAAACAAAGGCCAAACACATTACTGCTGGCAGATGAGACAGCAGCAAAGAGCATGCAGGGCCAGTCACGTTACAGAGAGCCAAGTAACCTCTGCTCWGACTCATCACTGATCCTAACCAAGTTACTGATCAGTTGATGCCCCAGGCTCTAAAAGTGGGTAGGACCCCGTGCTTACCTCACAATGATATGACTTGAATAACATCCACACAATAACTAGGTCAGAGTATCATTAAAGATTCCAAAGGGGAGGCATTCTTCATGTTATGATGACCACAGAGGTGTTGCTGTTATGATTTGGTCCAGTATGATTAGCCATGTGTTGCCTGTCCTCCACCCTATGATTAACGATTTAAAGCAATCTTCTTAACAGTGGAGCTGCGTTACTCCTTTGGCCATAATGCCAATGTCTTTTAACTTAACTCCGGACAGAATATAGGGCAGTAGGGTGGAACAGCTGACACATTTCTAATGAAAGTCCCCTTAGAGAATTTAGGTGGTCCTGCTACCACTGAATCAGATCAGTGGTGTTGTTTTAGTTCAGCAGTAGCACCTGTCYATCTGAAATCCTTACACGGGTAGTGTATATTCTGTCAAGTAGAGGTTCCCTGTCTGTCAAGGTACATTTATAATGCTATTTTATCTGTCTTTTTCTTTGTAGAGTCTCAGCACAGTTTCCAAGATGATGCAGTGTTTCCACTTTATAGTCGAGCCGGTCAAGAACATCACAGCCAAGCTTAAGGTACAGTAGGTCAAACTCCTGTCATGCATTACAAATCCTACAAACAACAAAAACACKATTTACATGGTTTTTTGTTAAAATCTTTTTTGCTACGGTCAGAGATTTTATCATAAAGGAAAGTGACCTTGAAACGGCTGTGGAGGGGTTGTCATGGTAGCGTCACCAGTCACATGCTTACTCAAGTAGATAGGTTTTAATTGTTTCTGTAGTTTGATTTAATTACCTATTGATTTATATTTAAAACAAATCAAATCAAAGTTGACGTGTGTGTGTGTGGTATGGAAAAACCCAGGGAAAACAGATTACTGCTGGCAGATGAGACAGCAGCAGTGAGCATGCAGGGTCAAGTAACCTGCACGGACTGTTGATTTGATTTAGTTTCATTTGATTGTCTGAACAAGTATATGAGGGTGTTGTTGGGTAGATAATAGATGCTGTCAGGGGGGTTATGGGAGAGAGGAGATATCTTTCTTTCCTGCTGACAGGAGAAGAGCATGGTGTGCATTTTGATAAGGCCAAGTGGGTCCTTTTCTGGGTTGACCTTATTACTTTCTAAAGCACTAGTAAAACACCAATTTCTGTCCCAAATCTGTTTCCTTTCCTCTTTTCCTAATATTTATATTTCATTGCTACATTCTGTGTGTTCTATGGCTAACTCTTTTCACTCTTTTTTTTGTCTGTCAGGAATCTCGCAAGAGGGCGAAAAATGAGAAGAGAGAGCCACTGGAAGAGAATCAGCTGTTTATAGTGGAGCTGGCTAGAGACCTCAATCGAGTGTGCCAGGTACCCTGAAATATATACACACCTT
Organism: Salvelinus sp. IW2-2015; assembly: GCF_002910315.2. NCBI lineage: Eukaryota > Metazoa > Chordata > Actinopteri > Salmoniformes > Salmonidae > Salvelinus > Salvelinus sp. IW2-2015. Next base: position 545,916 of record NC_036860.1, read on the forward strand.
TTGTAACATCCATTATACCAGTATCCATTGTCAGGTCTAGTTTGGAGGATAAACAAGTCTACTAAATCCCACACTTGTCTATGCCCTCTCTGCAGAGGTCTGAGGTGCTGGGGAACATCTGGAAACTAGAGGACATCTGGCCCACTCCTCTTTGCAGGGCCTTCATCCTGGAGTGGGCGTCTCTGCTGGAGAGCAAGGTATGGKGAGCAGGAGCCAAWATWCTGTAACAGCTATTAATATATACTGTATAGCTTGCAGGTGACTTTCTCCAAACACGTGTTYAATGAGTCTTCACCTGTTGTCAGCAGAAGAGYCCCATGCAGTCGGATGGCTGGCCAGAGGAGAGCGAGTGGAGGGAGCAGGACCTGTTCAGTGAGAATGAGATGGAGAACGCTAAGAGGACCATCATCAACTGGACCAAGGACCTGAGAGCCCAACCTGAGCAAAGTGTGTGGCCTGGGGAGGCTGTGGCTCAAGTTCTGGAGGACCTCCAGGCTGCATGGAGGAGTCGCKACATGCCCAACCTCRTGACAGCCATGGAACTGCTCATGTGGGTCTTACTGACACAGGGCCTYGARAAGGTGMGGGCCTCCTTAAATATCAATTGTCCCCCTTTAAAATAWATTAATGTATATTCATGWTAACAGCTCTGATATTTACCAAAMCCGCTWTTCTCCCTCTCCATCTTTGTGCTTYCAGGAAGCCATCCCTCAACAGTGGCTCATATGGAAGCAGAGGACTCAGAAGATAGGTGCTGCCCGCTACATTCCTCACTCAGGTATGTAATGCCTTGGACAGGCATTGACAGAGCCAGATGTAATGTTCACAGAACGTATTGTTAATTTGACTAATATTTGTTACTAATCTGTTATGTATATTCCAGTATGGGACTGGATCTCTAATGCAGCAGTGGAGATTTCCCTTGACCTGGACACGGCCAACCCTGACCTGCTGATCTCCAACGACGAGAAGAAGATGCGCTGCGGCTTCGAGAGAAAGYATGTGCCAAACTACCACCAGCGCTTCGATGGCTGGTGGTGCGCCACAGGGGTGGAGGGTTTCAACTCTGGCCGCCACTACTGGGAGGTGGAGGTGGGGGAGCGGGACTTTCGGCTGGGTGTGGCCAAGGAGTCAGCCCTGAGGAAGGGCTTCAAGTCCCTGAACACAGACACGGGCTACCTGACCCTGCGCCTYGAGAGGGGCACGGAGCTCAAGGCCCTGACTGTGCCCTTCACTGCCCTGCCGCCTGGTCTCATCCCCCGCAAGGTGGCCGTCTACCTGGACTACGACCAGGGCCAGCTGTCCTTCTACGACGTAGACAGCCGCTCCCACATCTACACCTACAATGAGAGCTTCAACGAGAAGCTGTTCCCTCTGTTCGGCACGACGGAGTTCATTAAGGACCTGGTGATCAAGTCCCCTGGGAGCAAGGCCTATTGCCTCTGTCCCACCCTGTGCCTGTGGGGCTGAACTTTCCCTCTTAACACCATCCCTCCACCCTATGGTTACCCTCTCATCACTCCTATAGAGTAATCAGAACCTTCATTACTGTAAAGAACTAGACCATCATGATATTGGATAGCTATGGGACCACTGATGTTGCTGCTTCTATGTGATTCTTTCWGCCTCTTCCTTACTCGAGTTATGCTATGCACTCACATGCTCTGTATTTTCGTACATTTGAAAGAATACCGTAGTATTATTGTAATCTATTGTGAAATATTAATCCTGCAATAACAATGRACTTTCRGTGATGAATAAATATACYAAYCTCAAAGGTTRTACTTTTTGTGCTGTGTTTTATTGAAGTCCTTCAAATTTGATCATGTTATTGAAGACCACTGTGATCTGAAATAAAAACACAATAACTATTTCATACTGAACTGTACAATGTCATAAGGGATCAAAATAGGTAATCCTGTTAAAAAGCTTAGCAGTTCTAGATTTGTTTACTTACCAAGTGGGGGTGTTGATGAGAAGACCTCCTCCTTCTCCTTCTTCTCCTTCTCCTTCTCCTCCTTCTCCTTCTCCTTCTCCTTCTCCTCCTCCTCCTCCTCCTCCTCATAGACCACTATGACAGCACAAAAATACCAGGTATCATTTGAATTGAACTTAAAGCCAAATAAAGAACCGAGTCCCAGCATTGACATACAAATAGTTTCTGATGAATATTTATTTTCATGCCATTCTCTCGACAATAACATCATTTTCTCATATCTCAATTACTTACATGTCAAATGCTGTCCAGAAATGAAGAGGGGGCCCTGCCCAGAGCGAAGATGACAGGTGGCATGAGCTCAAACCCACTGAAACTGACCATAGGTTGGCACATAGGGTGAAGAGTGGCAATGGGCACTGGCTTGCAGTATTCCCCAATTCTGTCCTGTACCTCCACTACATGCATCTCCTTACTGGCCTCTGCACTCAGACACATCTATACACAAGGGGAGCAGAGATTAGGGGTTGGGCTGTCATTGGACTATGTTTAGTTTTGTGTCACAGACTAAGTCAAAGTGATCTCTGCTAATGGGGTGTGTGGAGAGGGCTGGAGATGGACTAAAGACTTGAACAGACTGACCGTTCGGATAAAGAACTGATGCTCCAACAAATCCTCCGCTATTTCAAACACTGCCTTTCTCTGGGTGTCATTCAGCTCACAGCCTAGTCAGAGGAGAGAGGAGACCCTGGGTTTACAATACATCGTTGTGCATCTAGGTCACCAATTTCAAACCATCTCAAAGTGGCATTAACCTCAGTACATACCCCAGAGCACACAGACAGTGTCAGAAACAGAGGGTGAAAGGGAGAGATCCGTGTAGATTAAGTGGAGTGGAGTTATCCTCCTTTTAATATTCTGCAATCCTATGCCTCTTCTCTCCCTGCTTTATTGATAAATAAATCTGGGTTTTTGATTGTGTCAGTGTTTTTGGTTAGGGTGTTGATAAAGTGGTCTATGGAGGTCACCAAATTCAACCAGAAATCAAACGTAAACTGAGACTCACCTCACCGATCGAGACAACAAAAAAATTCGAGCATTAAAATCTGTCCTGGCCTGGGTCGTGCTAATCAGGTGCTAATCACAGCGCATTCGACTCTCATTTGCAAGGAAAACAAAGGCGTGTACCCATGGATGATGAATCCAATCAGAGTTGTGTGTGTTTAATGTTTTTTTGCACAAAACATAAACAGATCTGTTTCGGTCATTTGACATTAAATAAAAATGTATATTTAAAAGAGAACCGTAGATAAAATATGTTTAAAGAGATTCACTGGTAAAAAATATGGCTTCCTTTATTATGTGCCGACTGGCATGATGTCATCGATACGCGACGACGAGAGAATGAAGTTTGTTGTCAAGTTGGACGTTTTTCTAAATAAGAGATGACTTCCATTAAAAATGCGTTAAAAAACAATTTTGGGTTCGATAAGTTCCGATCCCAGAAGCAGGAGGACGTTGTTAAAGCAGTTGTTAAAGGTGAGGACCATAATAGACATGTTGGACTTACAATAACTTAACTTACCTATGAACGGCTCTTCTAGTTTTAGCTAARCTTAGCCAGCCGCGGGCTATCTAACTAGCTAGGTAGCTAATTAGCCAATTCTTCAACCAGTTCATTGACTGTTACCTACTACTAGCTAGCATGATCAYTTATTGTCATTAAACATATCTGAGTAATGCCATTGCCCAAATCGGACAGTCGATGGAATATTGTAAATTACTGCCCCTGTTGTGTGCAGGTGACAGGGATGTTTTTGTGTGCATGCCCACCGGGGCAGGGAAGTCCCTCTGCTACCAGCTTCCTGCAGTGTTGGCTAAGGGTATTACCTTGGTCATATCCCCTCTTATCGCTCTCATCCAGGTCAGTCTCTTCTTTAGTATTTTCTTCTGTTGTGTAATTTGTCCTGATTACATGATTGATTCTGATATAGACTGAGCTATCCTTAACTGCATAGCTAGCTGTGTATTTAGGTTTCTTCAATTATGATCCCTTTCTCTGTATCCACCATAACAGGACCAAGTGGACCACCTAAGGGACCTGAACATTCCTGCATGCTCCATCAACTCCAAGCTCCCTGCAGGGGAGCGCCGTCTGATCCTGGCTGATCTGGAGAGTGAGAGCCCCAGGTTGAAGCTGCTTTACATCACCCCAGAGATGGTGGCCTCCCCTGCCTTCCAGCCCTGCCTTACAGGCCTGCTCTCCCGGAGCCTCCTCTCCTACCTGGCTGTGGACGAGGCTCACTGTGTCTCCCAGTGGGGGCATGACTTCAGACCAGACTACCTCAAACTGGGCAGTCTGCGTGCCCGTCTGCCCGGGGTACCCTGCGTGGCGCTGACMGCCACGGCWCCCCAGAAGGTGCAGGAGGACATAGCAAAGTCCCTGAGGCTGCGATCACCGCTGTCCTTTGCCACACCTGTGTTTCGCAGTAACCTGCATTATGAGGTGGTGTACAGGGAGCTACTGGAGGACCCCTACAAGCACCTGCATGCCTTCATCAGGGAGACCCTGACCCTGGGGGAAGGCCCCAAAGGACAGGTTGGTGGACTAGATTCCCCTCTGACTCTCTCTTATATGCAGTATCTCTTCCTACTGTACCCTATATCTAATGGATGGTGTAATCAGTTAGGGCTGGGCGATATGGCCTAAAAATCATAAGTCCATTTTTTTATTATGGGCGATTCACAATATATATCTAGATTTAAAGGTCAAATACACTGCATTTCAAACAGTCAGCAATAATCTAATGAATTCAGGTCTTGTGATATTATACCTAGGGTAAATATAAGCCTTCCACAACCATAAAACCCACTAATAATGTAATTATTTGATCAAAATAGTTTAACCTGCCTTTTTGCAATATTCACTGATCTGGCTGAAAATGCCCGTTTTGCAACAAACTGAACATAAATTTAGCAGAATCAGTGTTCATTGATTCTCTGGTTTTAGTAGTGTCTGCTCTGCATGCAATTTGAGGAGTTGAAAGGTTAACTTCTCCTCTATTACAGTAAAATCATGGATGGTGTAATCAGAGTAATGTGTTTCGGTGACCCTATGACCGATTCTGTTGGAACAAACCTTAAATGCAAATAGCGAGTTGAAACCACTTATCAGGGAGGAAGTGATCTCTGTGTGTGTGTGTGTGTGTGTGTGTGTGTGTGTGTGTGAGAGAATGGGAAGGTGCATAGAGGGAGCAAAGGAGACAAGACCAAAAATACATGAGAAAAAGCAGACATAAACGGTCATAAAATACAAAAAAGTGATTGTTGCGATACAGGCATTTGGAAAATTGCACGAAAACATATATTCAAATGAATTCAATATGTCATCCAGCCTTGTAATCAGTGCATGGTACTTAGCTTGGGATATTTATCTGTATGTCTTTCTTCAGGGTTGTGGAATTGTGTACTGTCGGACCAGAGAAGGCTGTGAGACGGTGGCTTACCAACTGACTAAGCTGGGAGTCCTGGCCAAGCCTTACCATGCAGGTGAGACATCCCTCAAGGGCTTACAAACATTGTGGGGTAGGATAGTAAATGTTAAAGTTTAATAAAGACAAGAATCAAGCAGATTATTTTATTGATGGAGAGATGAGACATAACAAAGTGGGTGGCATAAATCTTGACCTTTAACTCCTGCTTGTCTAGGGTTGAAGGCAGGAGATCGCACAGAGGCTCAGACTGATTGGATGCAGGGTAAGGTGCTTGTCATTGTGGCCACGATCAGCTTTGGCATGGGGGTGGACAAATCTAATGTCAGGTTTGTGGCCCACTGGAACCTTGCCAAGTCACTTGCCAGTTACTACCAGGAATCTGGGCGTGCGGGGCGAGARGGGCTGCCCTCTTCRTGCAGGACYTACTACTCCCCCAAGGACAGGGAGCAGTTGAACTTCCTCATCCGCAAGGAGGTGGCCRGCAAACAGGTTACGTCTAACTACACTGTCAACCTGCCTCACAGGCTTGTTATTAGCATAGCAATATGATGGTGCTGTAAATGCATGGGGATTGCAATTGGTGTGTACAGTGTTCAAATKTTTTTATGTTTGTTTATTTAACTTTGAGCGAATGATTGTGTGACTTCTCTGCAGGCAAAGCGTGGCTCRGAGAAAGATCAGGACAAGGCTTCCATCACAGACTTCGAGGCCATGGTGTCATTCTGTGAGCAAGAGGGGTGAGTTATGTAACACAGGGGTTCCCAAACTTTTTCACTCAGACCCCCCCCCTTCCAGCATTGGGGAACATCTCTCGCTCCCTCTGCGCTCGCGCGCAACGTCTATTTCTGTGGGCACAAGCACTGTTCATGACACACCCCTCTTGTTGGAGGAGAGAAGATTTTGCAGGTTTAAAAGCTTACAATATTTCCTGCAAATCTACACATTTTGTCATGGTGTGGGGAGAAACCTTTGCAGTTTTAAAGCAAATTTTCTTGCAATTCTATATGTTTTGTCATGTGATATTTGAGTGACTCTCATTACAAAAAAATCAACAGGCTTGTTGATCTGAACATTTCTGACAAGTTATAAATGGCTCTCTAAGGTCTGCAATGACTGAGAAACTGATGATGCACTACATAATTATGACATTGCAACTTGTGCATTCTATTATTTAAATGTTCAAGAGTGTGTGTGGGGGGGCACAGCAGCAGCCCACAGTTTGGGAACCACTGATATAACTCACCACAATCATCTGCGTTTTTGTTTTATTTCATGCAAGAGAGATACAAAAGCATATTGCACTATTTTAGGCAGGCTAAGAAAATGCTTTTTCAGAAGGACGAGATGCCCTTTTTAACCTATGCAACAACTATACGGATATGACAGCATTACTCTTTTTCTGTTTTTGTGTATAACTGTGAAGCATTTTACAAGGCTTCCTCACTGCCCCAGTTCCATGTTTGTACAGCAGAGGGCAGGCATGGTCCTCTGAATCCCCTGAGGAATGAGATAATGGCTTGTTTTTGCTGAACTAATGCTGTGTTCACGTGCTAGTCGGAACTAGGAAACAGACTTTTTCGACTTGCTAACTGGTTGTAGTTATACACATGCCGCGTTCAACCAGTTAGCAAGTTGGACATTTCTGAGTTTCCTAGTTCCATCTAGCACTTGAACAAGGCAATAAAGCAAAGGAAGACCTTTACATAGAAGACATGGCAACACTCTCGCAAGGTGTTTGGCAAGATGCCTCCATTTAAGTGAGTTGTTGATGCGAACTGCAGAGGGCTCTTTCTTAGAGTCTCTGAGCCTGTGGCAGAGGTTGAGTTGACACCCATACAGCCTAGAACTGACAGACATTCATCTCCCCAAGCAATCTCCTGTGCTTCTATTAGGATCTTTTAGCTACATGTCCAGTTTGTATTACTTGATGCCTTTGTGTGTGTGTGTGTGATTCCATGCTCCTGTGTTCCTTGTGTTGTGTGGATCAGTTGAAGCCGTCCTAGAGGTCTAGTCTTGTCCATCTCTCACGTCAAAGACTGCTTTATTAGCCAGCAGAGCCCAGGGATGCCCCATGGAATGTTGATACTCCTGAAAGCCTGGAAGRCGGGCCTGTTTGGCTGCTTCTCAGGGAGGCTCTGTGTGTGTTTTGTATGGAGGTGTGTTGTTCAAGGGCCGGGCTCCTTTATAGATGGGCTCCACACCCTCCCCYRGGYWCCTCCTCATTCCTCCGGGGTTAAMAGGCCCATAGAGTGCRTCTCCAGAATGTCTCTCCTGGTGATACAGTGGTGACAGAGGGTTTTCAGTTCACACCACTCTGCATGGGTCRTCATTCTTCTGGGGTTTAGAGGTCCATAGAGTGCCTGTTGATAATGTCTCTCCTCATTATTGGGGGAAGTGGGGATTGTCTCAGGTTAGCTGACTATGTGGCCCCTTGGTTCTGGTTCTGTGACAGCAGCAGCACGTCAAACAGGTCATCAGCAGCATGAGCAGGAAGACCACTAGGAAAGAACACACCATTGACAACACCTTTTTATAGTAGCTGGCCTACATATTTGAATTATGTCTAGGCTATGTCCAGACAGGATGATTGATTTCACACTATCTAAAGTGATATTAAAGATGTTGGAGTTTCAACCTTTGCAAGACATGTTCTGAAGCACATGGTTAGGTGTATGGAGTATATGTCCACTGAGAGGTGTGTGTGTGTGTATATATATATGAGGTGTAGCTTACCGATAAAGAGGACGAGGACAGCGAAGGCCCCCATCTCCAGAGGGCTGGCGGTGGGGAGACCCTGCAGTTTGGCCCAGAGCTTCTGTAGCAGGGTCAGCATCTCCTCCCTGGCATCCATCATGTTACTCACACTGGGTGCAACTCTGTAGTATCTGGGTGCAGGTTGTGTGATGTGACCACTTTGCTGAAATAAAGGGATACAAGTGGATGGAAGATGGATGATTGATTATTATTACAATATATTGTTAGAATTATTAGAATCTAGGCATTTGTTTCATTCCTTATTCTTCACCCATAATAGACTGTGAGTCTAGAAGTCAGAGATGCTGTATGTTACTGTCTAACTATGTAGATGACCTGACACCAATGGAATGTTGACAAACCATTGTGTTCATCCTTGAATATATAGGCTAGCTGCTAGTGCATGTGTTTCTGATGAGTAGGTAGGACAGAGTGAAATCAACTGATTCCAGCTCCTCCTATAAGAAAGAGGAGGATCTAGAAAGTGTGTTATAATCTGGTAATATGTTGGTGTGTAAAGGATTTAGTTTTTCTGGGCCAGTGGGATTGTGTCTGTTCCAGGCTTACTAGAGTAATTATAGGGCTCTCCCAGCAGCATAGCTGTGAACTGACACACCAGAGTTATCACAACAGTCATGAGACCGATAGGAGGGTCCCACTGGCTGACTGTATAAAGGGAGGACTTTTATCTGTTATTTCAAGGGCAGACATCGATGTTTGCCTTGTTGTGTGTTAAAATATATTCTAGGTTTCTGTCAATTCTTTATGTACATATGAGTAGGCCATATGTTGCTGTTGCTATGGGAAAGTATGTTCCCTATGAACTGTAAATAGCAGTTGGGTGTGACAATTGATGCCAAGACAGAATCTTGCTCATATGAATTATCTCATGATCATCCCTCCACAGTTCTCCTCCTCATCACACTCTCTTTATCTTCTTCTCTCTAGCTATGCAGTTACACCAGTGTTACTTCTCTCCCAACCCTGATCACACTGTAGGCTACTTGATTACATTACATGTCTGTTCTCTTCATCACAACACTAGATTGACTTGGATTGGGATAGACTTGAATGTATTGATTCTATTAAAGGGGAAGTCTTTAGAAAAATAGAATAGTGCTTCAATTCATTTGACAGTAAAATGCTTTATTGACTATAGGTGTGGCATGTAAAACAGATACCAGACTGTTGGCTCAGTCTCTTTGTCCTGCTGTCTGTGTCCCTTTAAAGAGTTTCTGTTCCTGTTGTTTTGCTGGACCAGACCGAGTCCATCGTGGTGGAATGTGTTCTGTCCGATGTATTTTGTATGAATTTCACTGACAATAGTTTTTACTTTAGTTCTGTTTCCCACAGCTGCTCTGTCTCTCTCTCCCAGGTAGACTCCCACCAGCTGGTGTAGTGATAGATCCCAGTCAGACTGGGCTTTCACCAGTCTCAGGTTTCATGGCTAGGCTGGGGGGTATGGGAGCAAGTCTTCCCACAGTAGTAAAGTCTAGCTAAATATTCAGCTGTTAGAAATGTCATTATGGTAATGACAAACAGGAAGAGAGCTCTCCTTCTAGAGCTGTTCCAACTCTGGGCCACACTGTGTTCACATGTAAATAGCCTCCCTATTAATACACAGCTGGAATACACTGGTGACCGCTAAATTACTCTCTTCACATTCTTTTGGTTAGGCTATAAAGTATGCTAACACTGTTATTCTGGCCTGTATTTGCTGTATGGGTAGTTTGCAGATATGCAACAGAGTAAATAAAGGTGCTAAACTGTGCTTGTCGAACAAAGCAAATCAGTTAGTGATGTAACACAAGAACCAACCCCTACCTGAGTGAGTGGGGAGAGCGAGTTCCCTGTGTGTTGCTGGGTGAGCTGGAGCCAGCAGTGAGACAGAGGTGGTGACCTCGCCTCCTCGACCCAGCGGTCTTTTCAGGATTAGGGTTAGCAGAGATAAGTCCTCAAGTAGCGATTAGCATCGAAGCCAAGAGTTGACCAAAACCCCATCCGCTGTCCTCTGTACAGTCTGTTCTGGGTTTCAGAAAGGAAACAAATCGGGCTCGAAGTGAGCTTTCTCCAGCTGTCATTGGTTTGCTTTCCACTGTCTCTCGCTCCACTCTTACTCTCTCCTTTTATTCTTGCTTCTCTCCCAGTTAGTAGTAGCTGTTGTCATCTCTTGGTGCCAGTGGAAAAGGCAGCAGTTGTGCAATAGCAACACTGTTTATCTCCACTTTCAAAGGACTCCTGCTGTGTTTTTGTGCTCTCTGCCTGTTGTATTAATGCTAGTTCATCATGTATATATGCTAGTTCATCATCACCTCCTTCTGCTGTGAGTCGTTATCTTCTTCCTTCACTCCTCCTCTGGAAAGACTCTGTTGCTTCATGAGCTCTCTCTCTCTCTCTCTCTCTCTCTCTCTCTNCCAACCCTGATCACACTGTAGGCTACTTGATTACATTACATGTCTGTTCTCTTCATCACAACACTAGATTGACTTGGATTGGGATAGACTTGAATGTATTGATTCTATTAAAGGGGAAGTCTTTAGAAAAATAGAATAGTGCTTCAATTCATTTGACAGTAAAATGCTTTATTGACTATAGGTGTGGCATGTAAAACAGATACCAGACTGTTGGCTCAGTCTCTTTGTCCTGCTGTCTGTGTCCCTTTAAAGAGTTTCTGTTCCTGTTGTTTTGCTGGACCAGACCGAGTCCATCGTGGTGGAATGTGTTCTGTCCGATGTATTTTGTATGAATTTCACTGACAATAGTTTTTACTTTAGTTCTGTTTCCCACAGCTGCTCTGTCTCTCTCTCCCAGGTAGACTCCCACCAGCTGGTGTAGTGATAGATCCCAGTCAGACTGGGCTTTCACCAGTCTCAGGTTTCATGGCTAGGCTGGGGGGTATGGGAGCAAGTCTTCCCACAGTAGTAAAGTCTAGCTAAATATTCAGCTGTTAGAAATGTCATTATGGTAATGACAAACAGGAAGAGAGCTCTCCTTCTAGAGCTGTTCCAACTCTGGGCCACACTGTGTTCACATGTAAATAGCCTCCCTATTAATACACAGCTGGAATACACTGGTGACCGCTAAATTACTCTCTTCACATTCTTTTGGTTAGGCTATAAAGTATGCTAACACTGTTATTCTGGCCTGTATTTGCTGTATGGGTAGTTTGCAGATATGCAACAGAGTAAATAAAGGTGCTAAACTGTGCTTGTCGAACAAAGCAAATCAGTTAGTGATGTAACACAAGAACCAACCCCTACCTGAGTGAGTGGGGAGAGCGAGTTCCCTGTGTGTTGCTGGGTGAGCTGGAGCCAGCAGTGAGACAGAGGTGGTGACCTCGCCTCCTCGACCCAGCGGTCTTTTCAGGATTAGGTTCAGCAGAAATAAGTCCTCAAGTAGCGATTAGCATCGACGCCAAGAGATGGCCAAACCCCCATCCGCTGCACTGCTGTCCTCTGTACAGTCTGTTCTGGGTTTCAGAAAGGAAACAAATCGGGCTCGAAGTGAGCTTTCTCCAGCTGTCATTGGTTTGCTTTCCACTGTCTCTCGCTCCACTCTTACTCTCTCCTTTTATTCTTGCTTCTCTCCCAGTTAGTAGTAGCTGTTGTCATCTCTTGGTGCCAGTGGAAAAGGCAGCAGTTGTGCAATAGCAACACTGTTTATCTCCACTTTCAAAGGACTCCTGCTGTGTTTTTGTGCTCTCTGCCTGTTGTATTAATGCTAGTTCATCATGTATATATGCTAGTTCATCATCACCTCCTTCTGCTGTGAGTCGTTATCTTCTTCCTTCACTCCTCCTCTGGAAAGACTCTGTTGCTTCATGAGCTCTCTCTCTCTCTCTCTCTCTCTCTCTCTGTCTTTGTCTCTCTCTTGCTCTCTGTCTCTCTCAATCCTCTGTCTCTCTCTCTCTCTCTCTCTCTTACTCTCCCCTCCTCCCTTGGTGAGACTGCCTCTTTCCCCCCTCTTTGAAAACTGTGGAGACTGGGTTTCCATCCGAGGTAGTCTTGCTTTGTGTGTTATGGAGGTGGCTTGATTAGTATTCCTCCGAGACACTAGCCTGTATGAATGTGTGTACGACTGAGTGGATCTCTGTGTGTGTATACATGACATAATARTGTGTATTGAGTGAAAGAGCAAGCTGTTATACAAAGAAGCGGAACAGCCATACTCTAAAGAGTGAATAGACATTCAGATGTTTAAATCTATTTAAAAGTCATTTAGAACAGTAACATCCTCACCAACCACCACCCATGGCCAATCTCACTCACCTACAAGTCTCCTAAATGTTGGTTTGCTATTCAGACTAGACTCTAGGGAAGCAGTTATTTTATAGAACCTCGTCTCTGTTTCACATTATTCACACAGGAGTCATTCCACACCCACAACCCCTTTTTCTCCTCATCAATCAAGTTTGTCAGAATAGAAGGGAGTGGTGTGTCTGAGTGAGCAGAAACCACATCCAGTTCACAGACGTATCGTTAAACTGGTGTTTTACTGGAGAATACACTTCACACTCCTGCAGAGTCACTGCATCTGATTTCAATAACTGTTTGACCCATTTTGATTTGAATGAATCTTTCCATACATATTTGCCCATGGTAGAAGTGGTCAGAAAGTGTCTTTTTTTTGTTGTTGACCAAAACATTCTAGCTCAAAGTTACCCATTGCTCAAAGTGGACCCGTTTTGCGTCCCCCACAATTCCATGAGACATCCATGTCTTCATCACTGGAAAAGATAAACAGTTGAGTTTTAAATCATTTAAAAGCTTACAAAAAGGGTTGTCAAAATATTAGATTATTTCTTCCCAAAACATGTTTTACCTTTGATGTCAATCATTATGGTGGGGCATGCAAAAGAAGTCACCTTGAGCACCTATATCGCCTAAATGTTTTGGCATTCAGGTTTCAAAAAGCAGTGGTCTAAAGTACTTAAGTAAAAATACTTTAAAGTACTACTTAAGTTTTTTTTTTTTGGTATCTGTACTTTACTTTACTATTTTATATTTTTGACTACTTTTACTTTTACTTCACTACATTCCTAAAGAAAATTATGTACTTTTTAATCTTTACATTTTCCCTGATACCCAAAAGTACTCCTTACATTTTGACTGCTTAGCAGGACAGGTCAGGAAAATTGTCCAATTCACGCACTAATCAAGAAAACAACATCCCTGGTCATCCCTATTGCCTCTTATCTGGTGGACTCACGAAACACAAATGCTTAGTTTGTAAATTATGTCTGAGTGTTGGAGCATGTCCCTGGCTATCCGTAAATGTGCCGTCTGGTTTTCTTAATATAAGGAATTTAAAATTATTTTTACTTTGATATTTAAGTGTATTTTAGCAATTGCATTTCCTTTTGATACTTAAGTATATTTAAAACCAAATACTTTTACTCAAGTAGTATTTTACTGGGTGACTTTCACTAATAAATGGTAGTTATTGGTAGTTATTAATCAATGACGATCCTCTTTTGTCATTTCTCCATGACACAATCATTGTATAATTCCTCCTATCAGCAGCATTAGCTACTTTTCTGATATCATACTGTGTCGTGCACTTTTCTGTATTCTGAGTCTTAATGAGGAATGCACAATATCTTGGCTCTGAGCATTTTGAGACGCTGTGGGCTCTACTGAGCTACTCTGTAAATGCAAGGCCTCCTAGGGGTTTGACGTCTAGCATGTCTGTGCAATATGTTTTCTCTCTCACACCTGTATTTCTGGGCTCTCTCAGCTGCCGCCATGCCACCATCTCCAAGTTCTTTGGGGACCAGAAGCCGGACTGTGCGGGAGCCTGTGACTACTGTCGTGACCCCAAGGCTGTGCGGGCCCAGCTGGAGAAGGGGGCTACTTTGTGCACCAAGACTGGAGCAGCTCGGAGCACACAGCCCAGGGGCCCGTTTGGGTTTGACCGTGACCTCTACGCCGGGGGGAGGAAGGGCTACGGCTTTGAGAGGTCAGAAATGCAACGGTCTAGTAGCCTGGAGGCCAGTCTAAGTCTGTTGGTTAAAGTAGAAACAGACTGGCATCCAGGCTAACATTTGTTGTAGTTTTTAGTTGCTAACAGGGCAAGATGGGGGGTCTTTCCTTCTGACTTGCTATTCATGTTTTGGTTGCACTATTTGGTTGGGTTAGAATTATTTTAAAATGTATTGTTGATTTTAAAATGTGCTTTCTAGCTGTCACTCATAGACAGTACAGTAGGAATGCTGAGGTCTGTGGTGATGTCATCTCCTCAGGCATGATGAGGAGGGCTGGGAGAGCGGAGGTGATGATGATGGCTCCGAACATCGGAGGAAAGAGTTTGGAGATCTCTTCAAGAAACAAATTAAGCTGCGCAAGGTGAAACCTCACATTCATGTACTGTGTACATGCTGTACATGGACAGCCCTGCTGTCATACTGTTATACACAACATCTGACTCATAAGCATTCCATTGCTTCAGTAAACAAACCTTCATACACTGTAGCAGCTCCCTCTCTCTCCACATCTGTGTTCCAGCTGTGGCCAGCCAGTCAGCCAGGCAAGGAGGCTATGGGGCTAGGGGCCCCTGTAAGGCACCATGTGGTAAATCTCTCCCATATGTGGAGTCAAATCAGCACAACAGGGCTATTCAAATCCATACTATTAATCCTGACAAACAAAAGATGTGTTGAGTTGAGCCATTATTTTGAGACTGTTGGTTTGAGATGCTGCCAGCAACAGCATGGGGCTTGGAACACTGAAACACTAGCAACTAGGTGAGAGAGGCAGCGGTCTAGTGCTGGAGTGAGGAATTTGAGGGGCCCTCTGTAGGTTCTCTGCTCTAACTGACAATCGCAGTGTGAGGGGGGTGTCTTATTTCCCTTTGTTTTCTTTTCTCTCTTTCCTCTAGGTGTCTGAGGGACACACAGATTCATTTATCCCCCCAGGTGGGTTCTCTATTGTTGTAATATCAGTGTAGACAAGCAAAGTGACTGACTAATAATACTGTTATGTGACTGAATGGGTTTGGATATTGTGTTCAAATGTGCCTGCAGATGATAACTGCCCACTCAGGGAGGCCAGCAGCCAGAAAATCCCCAGACTCACTGTCAAGGTACAGCTCRACTATGGAAACGTCTCACACACGCGCATGCTCACATGCATGCTCACGTACGTGCAAAGCAATATGCACATTCACATGTGTTTGATGTTTAATGCACATGTCCTTGTGTATTCAGCYTCTCCACCATCATGAGATGGTTTAAATCCTTTACCCAACAAGATGCTGTCTTATCCAGGGTCCCACTCTCAATATGTGATCAAATGCACAGAGCACTGAACATCTATGTTTGCAGATTGAGGGAACAGAGAGGGGTTGTACTACCACTGTGTGGTTCATACATGTATTACAAGAAWACCCATTTTCAAGGAAAATATTTAGCCCCATTTGTATCTTTTTTTAGCAATGTCTGACTGATTGTATATCATGATTTAAAAAAGTTTAAATAAATGTATGTATAGTGTTGATTTTATTCTGGAGCTGCTACTGACCAGTTCTCCCTTGTAAAGACATGCTTTAAATCTCAATGACACTTTCCCTTTAAGGGAGGATGAAATCAAATGAATACTTCTTCACTTGCCTTTAAAAAAAATTGTTTTGATGAGAGTGTGTGCCAAATGTGTGCATCAATTCTAGGCCCGGGAGCACTGTGTGGCCCTGTTACAGGAGGCTCTGAACAACCACCAGGTGGCAGCAGCAGACACACACAGGTACCAGTCACTACTAACCACATGCACCTAAAATGCCAAGTCACTGATACCACTGGGACAGCTGAAGTGACACTTGGATTTCTTTCTTTGCCTTTTTCCCCGCCCCTCACCCAGCTCTGACACACTCTCCTTGGCAGTGGATATTGAACATGAGGTCTTCAAGATCACAAAGTCTTCCAACCTGTACAAAGCAGCTGTCCTGAAGAGAGTAAGTAGCTCCTGACTACTGTCTAGTTTATTGTACAACTCTAAAGTCACTTTATGTATCAAGTCCTATGGAAGCTATTCTTATTAAGTTATTCTTTCACTCAACTAACTTATCTCTAAAGGTATCAGAGATGAAGAAGGGAGGGGCTGCCTCTGCAGGAGGAGGAAGAGGAGAAGGGACCAGCGGCTCTGGGGAATCCACAGAGATAAAGACTGAATCCAAAGACGAAGCAGCCTCCTCCTCTTCCTCCTTGACCGAGGAGCAGCAGGGCTTCACGCCCGCCTCACAGATCTACTCAGTAAGGCCCAACACCACAGCACACAGAGGACTCTGCTTTTACTTTGCCTTAGAAAATACTGTAGGCTCCTTTATAAGCAGCAGTAATGACTAAATATGTATCTACTGGCTAATGCATTGAGACTGTCTCAGCCCATTTAGTAACAGGATGCAGTCAGTGTTATTGTGAGTCAGCCTCATACTGGGTTCTATTAGTAACTAAGCATCCTTCCTTCTGTGTCTCCTTCTCTCCACCAGCTAAAGCGGAAGAGAATAGGAGCAGGTCTGAGGGGCTCCTCCAACCCCTTCCAGACTGCCAGTGAGCTGCTGAGGGCCTCTAACTGTGAGGGCTCCACTACAGGTCCAGGGGCCAACAGGGGGACAGGGAGCGGGGGCCCTGACTGCCTGGCTGGGTCTGGAGAGTCAGCCGGTGAGGAGGAGAGGGGGAAGAGGAAGGAGACAAAGACTGGAGATACAGCACCAACCATCAGCTCCTCCATCAGAGCTAAAGCCAGTGCAGTCTCTGCCTTCCTGAACAGTCCCACCAAGACAGGAGGCAAGGCCCTGAGCAAGAAGCAGAAGCTAGCAGAGGCTGCTAAGAACTCCCGCAACATTACCCAGTACTTTGGGAAGAAACCGATTGAAAAGAGTCAAGAGGTGGAGATAAGAACCAATGATGTGTTGTCTCAGGCCTTTTCAATACCACCCCAGTCACTCCCCACTCAGGAAATCACACCTGCTACTGMCTCCATGGATACCATCCCTATGGACACTAGTCCCATGGAAATCA
The DNA here is from genome assembly GCF_002910315.2 of Salvelinus sp. IW2-2015. Lineage (NCBI taxonomy): Eukaryota > Metazoa > Chordata > Actinopteri > Salmoniformes > Salmonidae > Salvelinus > Salvelinus sp. IW2-2015. The sequence goes on from NC_036860.1 coordinate 563,110, forward strand.
TCCCCACGGAAACCATCCCCATCGAAACTATCCCCACAGAAACCAACAACTTGGATAATGATGATGAGGAGGTTAAAGAGGAAGCTAAACTGGACTCTATCACAGTGTAAGATGTCCCTCGGAAGTTGATTGGTCTTTGACTGGTTTATTCCGTTATGCGCCTCTCTCTCTAAACTCCTTTGTCTTCTTCACAGGCAAAATGCACATGAAAACAAGGCTAAATCGTTGCTAAAACTAAGGGTATGGAGATCAATATTATATTGCCACAACAGTCTTATTGTGTCGTCCATGTTTTTTTAACAGTAATGTAATGATGACATCATTGTTAACATCTACTACCACATGTTCTCTGTGTGTGTGTCAGCTATGTGAGGACAGTGAAGAGAGGGAGGCCCTCCCCGCAGCCAAGCGTAGCTGCCCCCTACAGGACAGCAGGAAGAAGGTGACCTTTAACCCCAAAGTCCAGGAGACTGTACTGGAGCCAGGGAGCCCAAGCAAAGCCCCCAAGCCTGTGTCTCTGAAGGAGGTGGCTGACATCGTGGTGCGCTGTCTAGACCCCTTCTATACGCAGGGCAAGTTTGCCACCAAGGTGAGGGAGAGCGGGAAGGGGCATAAGCTGTGATGAAGATATTTAGTTCTTCATTTGTCACTTTTTCAAATTGTAGTATTCCAAATGTGAAATCTTCCTTGTTATAGGAGCTATTCAAGTCATTTGCCCGCTACTTGTCTCATCTACTAGCAGAGGGGAGGAGTAGGGGAAGAGGTCAAGGTGAGGAAGACAAACATTGTGTGTGCACACTAGCACAAGCTGCCTTTTCTAATAATGAACTATATTTGTGTCCACAGTGAAAATGCAGGCCAAGAATCTGATAAAGAAGTTCTTCAGCGGTGTGAAGCGCTGTGAGAGTGAAGCAGACTGGAAGCACCTGAAGGGACCACACAGCACTGAGACCMCTGAACACAGAGGGATGGGAGGAGGCGGGACTATGAACGGAAAGGTGGAGGAGGATAACAACCTGGGGGTCTGATCCCTTCATCCACTCTCTCGCTGTCCAACTGATTCCCTCCCTCACATCTCTCCCAGGCCAAGATACTGAGCCGTTACAGAGATGATATGCTGCTAGGCTGTGTCAACTCCAGGCTCGTGCTGTCGTGGCGTGGAGAGCCGCTGTAATGGCGGCCATTAAACATGTACTGTATACAGCACGTCTGCTGGTGCTGCTATGGAACAATTAGTCATCCCTGCTCAATGCCGAACAGAGGTGGCTCTTTGTTTGATGTTAGCACCATGTGACTAGGACATGGATGCTATGGTTTTACCAGGTCAAACCCTGCTGCTACCTGGTCTGTCATTCTGCCTGACTAAAGAGYACACCCAGCTGGATGTGTAACAGCCACACTCTATCCTTGATTGATTTTAGAGCTGTAATTTAATGTATTTTTGTTGTTTGTTTGTTTGTTATTAGTTGTTTTCATGAGATTCTCAATGAGAACTTTTGTTTATGCTGAGGAATCCCCAAAAATATTAGTTTTTTCTCTTGTCCATATGGTACAAAGTTATCTTGTCTAAAAAGATCAGAGCTGGCCACTCTGCCTGTGCTGGTTGGTGACTGGGTGGGTGCCTTTTCAAACAGTCAGTCATTTCAAACATGATGGAATCCAAAGAGCACTTGATGCACCAATGGGGGAAAAGCTCCCAGCCATCACAGAAATGTATCCACAAAACCCAGCCATCACACACTATTGCTCCATGTGAGACCTGTTTACAATAAAATCTCTAACACTGAATGTCTAGTGGCTGGTACTAAGTGGCTCATGGGCTATATACAATTAGATTAAGTGGAGAGACTGTTTTATGGAGCAGCATCTTCCCCTGTATAGGGCAGGGGGTTGGGGATCGTTGCAGAATGGATCTGGAGACTTATCAGTGCAAAGCTCGAGTGAGTGGGGGCTTGTAACAACAACGGCCTACGTAAATCACAATGGCGGGGGGGGGGGGAATTATGCGTGGCATTTGCCAGTGTCACACGTTTTGTTCTGTGAACGTACACGTCTCAATATTGTACAATTTATTTCGTACGTTATTCTCTATTTTTATTGTAGGCCGACAGTGCTGTCGTTGCGTATAGGGACTTGCTTACAGTGTCCAGTTTGTGCGAGCATTTGTCGGCCTTGAGATATTAATTGATGCATCTGTCTCATTCGAATGGTTCATAGCAGAATGTTGGGGGCAGGTGCGCCCGCGGCTTTCCTAGTGAATGATAAAGGTCGCTGAAAGGGTTACGGTTTGGGAGGCTGCGCTGTTCGAGATTTCGTGGTCATACGAGGCATGCTTTCGCTTCCGGGCGAGCGGTCAGAGATGTTACAGAGCGCACGGTAAACATCCACAACGATAGACCGAGCATCGATGCTTCGTGCAGGCAGGATGGAGGAGTTTGTTACGGAGGAAGATGAGCCATGGTACGACCAACGGGATTTGGAGCAGGGTGAGTAGACTGACACACTATTGTTGTTACTTTGTGGCCGTTGTGGTTATATTTGTTGCAGGTTTTGTTTAGCCTTGTATGCGAATCATTCCCGATACAATAAAAACATTCCCAGCAAAAAGCAGCTGATGCTGGCTACCGACCTCATCACTGTCATTTAATGCAACAACCTGYAGATGTATCAAAGGATGCTAATTGACCCTTCAAGAAAATAAGACGATATTATTGACATTATTCATTTCAAGAATATATGACATATTCTGCAATTTTGGCTCGATATACAAGCGTGCGTGTCTGGAATGGACTACTGTTTTAATTGTCGATATTATCCTTGATATGATCAAACTGAGATTTTGTGATGGCGCTCATGCACTTTAAAGACGTACCCCAAGTCCCATACATTTGAGAATGAGGCGTGGGAACTATCGAAATTCTGCTGCAGGTTTCACCTGTCAGACCATGTTACACTCTGTTATTCTCTCCTCTGTGTGTGTGTGTTGCTCTCTGACACACACAGGCCTACTTCCGTTTCTCTCATTTCCACCTCTGTGTATAGGCACTGCTCTAGACTTTCCCTTTATCCATTATCGAGCTCTTTGCCAATTATTCTGATCTTGTCAGTGACGTGCGTGTTCTCAGAATAACCCTACTGTCTGTCTGACTTCACCCTCCATCTCTCACATCACATATGATGAATGGTCACGTGCCAACCCTCTGCCCTCGGTTGTTTTCCTCAAGTCACCAAAATACTGAGTCGTGGTTCCCTCTTGCATGGGGATGTGCTGGTGAGGTATTAGGTGATGGAGCCTGACATCAGGCTGACAGACCGAGAGATGATCTAAAACAAGTGGGATATTCAGGGAGACAACTGGTTGACATTCGCAGGATTCTGTGGAATTTTGAACAAAGATCCTATGCAGTTGCAATCTCTGAGTGAAGAAAATGTCAGAGTTCTGTTTTTTAAATTGTTTTTTATTACTGGTTAGACTGAAGACACAGGACATTTACTAACCTAATGTCTGTGCTCTGATAAATCATAGGGATCAACAATGGAGACGCTCCCAAATAATCTATGTTTCGAGATGCTTGTTGAAAAGGCACATAATACACACAAACTTTTCCATTCACCCAGAGCTTAGTCTGATAATACATTCCTCCTATAGAGTGACACACCCCTTTGTATCTCTTCCTCAACTGGTTGATTTAGTTAACTCAATTGAACCCCATCGTCTGTCTCTTTCTCCACTAATGGCTAGATTGACATAGATGAGGGCCTGTGTAGTCTCTGCTCTCACTCCCTGTGTATTGATCTGGCAGAGCAGTGTCTCCCACCTCTGGTCTTATCCCCATATTTCGATACAGAACGGGAAAGAAGCTATTGTTTTAGCATTTTAAATGTCTCCACAAATGATGATATAGGTCAAAGCCGTATTTTCCTAGCAATCATTCATTCTAAAGGGTAAGGTTGGTATATTACGATGGTAGGCGGTGTGAGTTCCAGATGGTGTGATGCGGTATGTACAGTATATGTCCTTCCCTAGCCCAGGCCTCGTCCTCCACGTCACCCCATTGACCGATGACCCAGAGAATAAAAGTAGCTTTGCGTCTCATCAGTGTTTCCCTGGTCAGGATTTGGGAACCAGGTGGGTTCTGCTGTTCTGCAGCCAGCAGCAGGCTCGATATCATCTCACAGCGTTATCCAAAATGGAGAGTCGGAGCATTAATCCCAGCTGGATGATCTGTTTAGGAGGGCCTCAGACATGGCCTCTCAGGCTGGGATCAGAGATTTCAGCCTGGGGGTTAGAGAGATTTGAGGCGACCCTGCATGTAAAAATGTAATAGTACAGTTTTAGCATGCTGTTCCAACCAAGGGGTCATATTGTATTTGCTATGGTCTATTTCCACTCACTTTCACACAGAGTGAATAAGTGATTATTATGTAAGTGATCTATGATCTGTATTCAGGGCTGCTCACTTATTGCACTCAGTGGTCATAATCATCAGCTCAACATGTGTATCCTGTCTGTCCAGGTGGTAGGGTATGACGTCATAGTTGTAGCAGCTGGTGCAGTGTGGTTGTGACGTGCTTCACTAGGTGCTATATAAGTTATACACATCCGAGGGCATAAGGATGATGCATAACCACACGTGCAGAAGGCTGCAGTGCACATGAGCTATGTGTGTGCCAAGGTTGCCATGGGGGGGATGTCAGTTTGACAGTGTAATTGCTTTGTCCTGTTACAATTCTTATGTTATTCACTTGTATTCAATGAAGTGGGTACATGATTTCTCCTATTTACCGGGATATCTCTTGCCCTCTCAGCAAACTCAGATTCTTATCCGTTTGCCAGCACAAACAACCGTTGTGCGGCAGCGTTTTGATAAAGGCACAACCATAAGATTACATAACTTTTAAGCTTTAGACAATGTGTACCAGGCACTTTTGTGTTGGTCACGTAGCGTCTGTGTTGTAGTGATTTATTTGGAATGCTTGCTCTATTGTCTCACACACACACACACACAAGAGCTGGTACTGTTTATAATACAGACCCTTATCCCTCTTCTAGTTCTCTCTCTCTAATAGTCTGTCCATTGTGTTAAAACGGGAAGATATGGTAGCCTACAGATGAGCTAATTACATTTTTAGCTACAGTACCAGTCAAGAGGTTGGACACACCTACTCATTCAAGGGTTTTTCTTTATTTTTACTATTTTCTACATTATAGAATAATAGCGAAGACATCAAAACTATGAAATAACAAATATGGAATCATGTAGTAACCAAAAAAGTGTTGAACAAATCTAAATATATTTGAGATTCTTCAAAGTAGCCACCCTTTGCCTTGATTACAGCTTCGCACACTTGGCATTCTCTCAACCAGCTTCACCTGGAATGCTTTTCCAACAGTCTTGAAGGAGTTCCCACATATGCTGAGCACTTGTTGGCTGCTTTTCCTTCACTCTGTGGTCCAACTCATCCCAAACCATCTCAATTGGGTTGAGGTCGGGTAATTGTTGAGGCCAGGTCATATGATGCAGAACTCCATCACTCTCCTTCTTAGTCAAATAGTCCTTACACAGCCTGGAGGTGTGTTTTGGATCATTGTCCTGTTGAAAAACACATGATAGTCCCACTAAGCGCAAACCAGATGGGATCGCGTATCGCTGTAGTCATGCTGGTTAAGTGTGCCTTGAATTCTAAATAAATCACTGACCGTGTCACCAGCAAAGCACCATCACACCACCTCCATGCTTCATGGCGGGAACCACACATGCGGAGATCATCCGTTCACCTACTCTGCGTCACACAAAGACGCAGCGGTTGGAAACAAAAATCWAATTTGGACTCATCAGACCAAAGGACAGATTTCCACTGGTCTAATGTCCATTGCTCGTGTTTCTTGGCCCAAGCAAGTCTCTTCTTCTTATTGGTGTCCTTTAGTAGTGGTTTCTTTGCAGCAATTCGACCATGAAGGCCGGATTCACGCAGTCTGCTCTGAATAGTTGATGTTGAGATGTGTCTGTTACTTGTGAAGCATTTA